>NW_015386204.1:1129720-1167338 GCF_001527695.2 Protobothrops mucrosquamatus | reverse complement strand
TGAACTAAGGAGAAACTTCCTGACAGTGAGAACAATTAACCAGTGGAACAACCTGCCTCCAGAAGCGGTGAATGCTCCAACACTGGAAGTTTTTAAGAAGAGACTGGACAGCCATTTGTCCGAAATGGTATAGGGTTTCCTGCCTGAGCAGGGGTTGGACTAGATGACCTTCAAGGTCCCTTCCAACTTGTTGTTAATATGTTGGAAGAAACTTTTTTTTTATTATCCTTGATTTCTGTTGCAAGTCTTTGTTCGTTTTCAGCCTTTGCTTTCCTGACTTCATCTTTGCATGTTCTGGCTGTCTGCTGATAATCGGCCTTAGTTATGTGCCCCTCTTTCCATTTTTTGTATTTGTCCTTTTTGTCTTTCAGTTTGTCAGAGGGATCTTTGTGCAGCCATGCTGGTTTCTTCTTGAAATTCTTGTTTTTCTTTCTCAATGGTATTGTGCTGGTCTGGGCTTTTATGATCACATTTTTCAGGGTTTCCTATGCTTCTTGAGTTGTTTTCCCCTTTAGAATTTTCATCCATGGGATCTTTCCTAGGTTCTCTCTGAATTTGTTAAATTTAATTTAGATCAATATGTTATGGCTCCTCAAGAGAAAAACAAATCACCGGAGTGGCTGTCTACAATGGAAGCGTTTGCTTAATTAATTAATTAATTAATTAATTAATTAATTAATTAAACTTAATTAATTATGATAAACTTGTTACTTACAAAGATGTTTTGGATAAGGATGGAAAACTTAAAGACAGACAAGTTCTTCAACAACAAGGCATTAACTTAACATGATGGTCTTATTTGCAAATTCAGACAAGATATGAAAAAGATGTAAAATCAACGGAATTTTATAAAGAACAGATACCAATTGACAAAATACTCTTAACAACAGATGAAAATCTGATTAAAAAACTTTATAAATTTTTGTTAAGTTGGAAGATGGAAGAAGAACAAGTAAAAGAAACAATGATAGTATGGGCAAAGAATTTTGGACATTCTATAGATTTAGAAGACTGGCAAAAACTTTGGGATAAAAATATTAAACTTACCAAAGCAGCCTCATATAAAGAAAATTTATATAAAATGTTTTATAGATGGCATATGACACCAGTTAGATTAGCAAAAATGTTTAAAAATGTATTGAATATTTGCTGGAAATGTAAACAAAAACCAGGCACTTACTATCATGTCTGGTGGACATGCCCTAAGGCAAATAAATTTTGATTTAAGATCCACTTATGGCTGGAAAAAATGACTAAAATACCAATAGAATTTAAGCCAGAACTGTTTTTGTTAGGAATATTAGGAATCAATTATGGGAAAGAGGATGAATATTTAATATTGCACGTATTGACAGCGGCGAGAATAGTATTCGCCCAATTTTGGAAAAATGAAGATTTACCACCTGACCAGATTATAATTACTAAAATTTTAGAATGCACAGAAATGGATAGATTAACTTTAGAGATCAAAGAGAGAAAAGACTCTATCTACTTTAAAACATGGGGAAAAATTTATCAATGGTTCGCAATACGTTAGAACAAGAAAAAACGTTGAAATCAAATTGGATGAATGTGATTTAAGCATTAGTGATTATATTTAATTAATATTTTATTAATTATTTTGATTTAGCAAGATGAATAATATTTATTTACTATCCTTTTTATGATTATTCAGCCAGTTTATTATAACTGTTTAGTATTATATAAGTTATCTTTATTCAACATTTATACCCAGACGGTAATTTGCTTGCTAAGCGTGGAATTTTTGTTAGGGGTAACCCCATTATTATACCTATCCTTGATCCATTCCCAATCCCCTATTCCTACCCTTTCCTATACCCGTACCGACCCTATTCTTTTCCTATCCTTATAAAACCTAATAAAATATTTATTAAAAAAGAGAAAAACAAATCAATAAAATTTATACGTCTTCTATTAATGCATACACACATTTAGATCACACATAAACATAACACACAATAGTCAGGATAAAGTACTAATAGTCAAGTTCTCTCTGAGGGGGTCTCTTTTCCCAAACATTCATGTCATTCATCTTTGCTATTAAAAACAGAAACCATGGACATCATTTTTCTTAAGAAATGTCCCATAATAATTTAGGTATAAAAAGACTGAACATATTTGATTGATATAAATCTAATAATGACATTAATTATAATGATATAATAATGATATGCCATTAGCATAAAAAGGAGCAAACTGAAGCCTTGCTATCCTGCACATTAAAGAAGCTGAAAGCTGAGAAGATGAATGAAATTCAAAGCAGTATTTAATTTGTTATTGTATTTTTTGTATCTCTTTACTGACATCTAGCAATCATCTGTATTTCTGTCCAGCTATATTGATTAGATAGGTTTTCAGATTTTTATTCAGATCAAAATTTTCCAAATATGTTGATCCTATCTTATCAGTCCACAGAAGTCTCATAATTAACTAGAGTTTAATAAATACATTATTTATTTTTTCAACAAAATATATTTCTTGCATGAAAAAATATGATTATTTTTAAACAAAAAATATTGTTTGTTGTCATTTGTATGACTGAATGTTCCTCTTATATCTTATTAGGCAAAGAAAATGGAAACAGTCTAACACTTATCATGACAAAGTGAATGCTATTTTTATGTGTTCCGGTTCTTAAATATGCACTTACATCATAGAATTCCATCTGCCAGAAATTGATAATTGTCTATAATCTTTGTAAATTGATATATCTATAAATAATACTTTAATTATAACTACAACAAAAATACAAACTATGAAGAACTAATTAGATTTTAAAAAATGAAGACTATAATTATCTTTAAATTTTCTTTCTTTTCTGTCTTTTTTCCCCCTTCTTGAAATAAAATCTAACGAGTGATAAATCTGCCAACTTGCTTGGGTCATTAGGAGATTGTAGCATTATATTCTGCATGTTTATTGAAAATTTTAATTTTGTTTCACAAGTAGCTTCAGCATGCTCTTAAATCATAAAGTCAGTTGACTCTTTCTGCTCTGTGGCTATTCCTGTGGCTTTGAAGCCCAGTATGTAGAATCATTCTTTATGATAGCTTTTGTAGCTACAAGCAAAGCAATTTAGAAAACACTTTTATAGCAGCAATTTCTATATACTGCCTGCAACAAATTGCCTTGCTTTGGAAACATTTACAAAATAGTTTAAGTAATACAAATAAATTATTATATGATCATCACATAAACAAATAGAAAACTAGTTTCACATCAACAAATTCACTTCAAGTTAGAAAAAACAGAATGATTAATAGGTAGTCCTTATGACCACAATAGGGACTGGAAAATTCATTAAGGCATCACATGACTACACCTAATTTTTATGACCTTTTTTGCTGCAGTCATGAAGTGAGAAACCATGTGAATGTCATTTGAGATCTCCTGCTGGCTTCCCTATGGACTTTATTTGTTGGAAGCTGGCTGGCCAAGTCACAAATGGCAATCTCATGAGTGCAGGATGTCATAAGTGCTGATGGCCATGGGTCCAGATCGCAATCATTTGGCCACAGGAACACTGTGATGATCCTAAGTGCAAAGACTTTGTAAATAAGTTACTTTTTTCAATCCTGTCCTAACTTTGAATGATTGCTAAGTGAATGGTTGTTAAGAGAAGAATACCTGTGGCCAGCTTCTATTCGTTGTTGTTTTTTAATCTAGGAAGAAGCCAGGAAAACAAGATCTAAAATGTGACCATTTCTGTGTGGCAGGCCCTCCATGACATATGGCAGGATTCATGGTGACCAGTTAGCCATGAATTCCCAAGCTGCTTCCATCTCTGTACCTAGAGTAAGCAGATTAAAGTCTCTCAGGACCATGAGTCTGGGAAATTTCACCACCAGCCAGCCACAGCTTTAAGCAGCTGTGATATGGAAGCAGGAAAGCTAAAAGCAAATTGGTAATTTCATATGTTCTCCAATTTTATAACTAGGGTCTTATATCTACTTAACTGTGGAGTAATGCTTTTGAAAGCTCCTAAAATGTACCAGACGATATTCCCTGCTCCTGCCTCTGACTCAGGGTCACAGTTGATGTCACAATATCTAGGTGGGGGCATTACCAAGAGGAGACAGCTCTCTCCACCTATGCCCATTTAGGACTTAATGATGTACATAGGTTCAGCCCTCCATTCATGAATAAGTAATGTTTTACTACAGGCTGATCTGGCATTGAATAGCAAGAACCTGAGTCCAGAGAGTTAAAAGGTAGAATTGATAAAAGACATTGAATAGGTAGTTCTTGAGATATAAACAGTCATTTAACATCCATGACACACCTCTCAATGGCTATATGACCCCTTTTGAAGTTATGATCACTGCGAGTGCCTGCATGACCATTTGCCCTTACTGACCACAGGGATGCTATAGTGCCTATCCACTTCTCCATCTCTCTAATCCCACCCAGCTGGGACTTTAATTTGGCAAGATTCTATTAGATGTAAGCAAATAAAGGATTTAACTCAATTGGATTTGACAGTCTCCTCTCTAAGCTTGGACCTGACACTACATGCAGGAAATCTTATGGGAATTTACAATAATGACTATAGATTTATTTTAATTGGGAAAATAATGTGACAAGATAGTAAAAGTTAAGAGAAAAGGGCGCTGGTGAATAACAGCTGCTTGAAGTAATATTTTGTATTTTTTCTGAATATATACAATAATTACAATGGAATAATTCAAAATTCTACACAGAGTCTATCTCTGTCTACTCAGAAATACAGCACGTTTCTTGAAACTCATGAGAATTACTTTCAGAGAAGTACATAGGTTTTTCACTTGAAACTGTAAAAGAAAGATGGAAAGAAATTAAAGTTCAGAGAAAGAGGTAAAATTTGGAAATTCCAGGTACTGTGAATATAAAGGAACATTTCTACTGAATTAAGTGGCATTTGTTAGGCAGTAGATAATGCTCTCATAAAATGATCCATTTTATGTTTTTGTTTGGGACTGAACACTAGTTTTCTGCTATTTCTTGCACTCTTTACTGGCAATGTAAAGGAGAGTATTAGCCAGTTAAAAAGGACTACTGAGGACTCTCATGTTAGTGTGTAAATGGTGAATTTAGTTAAGAAGGCAAAGCCTGAGAGGCAAAGCTTTTATGTGGAAATGTCAGTTTTGACATCATTTATGCTACCTTAGGGCAGTGGTGTCATTAAAAAAAATGTTATAAGGACTGAAGAAATGGGGAAATAGTAGGAGTTGTTAATCGGTAAAATATATTTTCAAGCAAAAATTATATAGAATGTGACCGTCTGAGCTGTTGGGATTGATAAAAGATGGAACCTGTTCAGCTGCTGTACATATTTAAGGAGGATTACAAACCAGTTGTCCACAGAGCAAAAGGGGATGCCAAAGGGCATACAGAAAGGCAATAGATAGAAAAACAGCATTTTCTTTAGTCTTGCAAATTACTTCTTACATGCTTTATTTAATCTAATCCATATTTAATTAGTGTCTGCTATGAAGTAGTCTGATAGACATTCACATCATTATGTAGAACCATATAATGATTTCAGTTTTCAGCATTTGAAAAAACGTGTTAATTGCAACCTACTGTCATGCATATTAATGTTTCATATTATTACCATGAAAACGGTTAACAGGTATCATTAGCTTTTAACTACTACTCTGTAGGACTGGGTGAAAATAATATAGCTTCTCAGCTTCTCCATAGTTGGGACGTTTCCTGTGAATACTCTCTCATGCAAAGTCTCACCTATTTCAAGGATGATCATAGGAAGGAAAACTCCCTTCTGCCTTCTTCTACTGTCACTCCAAAGTGGATATTTCACAAATATCTTTTTATAGAAGGAGGAACAAACTATGCTTTGCTCCAGCAAAACACACCCAAGCATCTAGGGAAGAAGTGTCTTCCCTTATCAATGATTTTCATTGTACCAAATTTTTGGTGGGAGCCTTTCTGCCTCCATTTTTCTCTCTCTTTTTCATTCTTCAGCTGAATGAAGCCGTTTCCCCCCCATTTGTTTAAAAGATGGGAAGTATTGTTGAGAAAAAGCTTTCGATGGAGAAATTCACCAAGAGCTAAGAACTTCAATTTTTCCCTTTCTGACTTGGCACAAAAGGACTGAAGGTCATAGACCTCTTCCCTATTCTCCTCCAGACAGCTTTTGTGAAGGCAAAATCTGCTTCAGGAATAGAATGGAATAATAATTCGTTTCACTTAAATATAGAGAGAAATGATTATGGTGCTTTTAAAAATTGAGGATCCCTGCAATTTAGTTGCACAGATGTTTTCACCAAGAGAAAGATACTCCTAATGTTAATGAAATATTTGTAAAAATATGAAGAAAAATGCACAAAGACAATTTCTAATATTAAGAAGGAAAGTTGTCAAAAGATCAGTAATTCCTATTTTTCTATAGGAATGTTTAAAGTCTCTACTTCAGTTCTCTTTCTGCACTATCATACTCAAAAGAATGTTTTAATAATTTCTTCACAAAGCTTTATATACAATACTGGTATATACTAATTTTTAATGATTTTAAATTTTTTAATAATGATTGCATATATTTTATAATGATTGTTTTTATATTGTGATTTTGATTATTGTACAATGCCCAGATTCACTTCTGGTGAGATAGGCAGCTACATAAATTTGATAGATAGACAGACAGACAGACAGACAGACAGACGCTTTTATAAACACAATAAATAAAATAATAAATGCATTCTTCATATATAAAGACAAGCCAATTTTTAGAATGAGCTATGCTTCCCTTGGTTTGATATCAACCTGAGTTTTGTTGTCAATATATTATTTTTTACTGAGAAATGTAGCTACTCAAAAGTTTCCTTAGTCTAGCATTGGGTGACATGGTGTCTGACACTTACCTTTTTTTGCCAAACAAATCTTATCACATAAATGCACAAATAAATTCTTCAGTCACAGTGCAAATAGCCCAGGCTTGTTAATTATTTAGTTTCGCTCACTCCTGAAGTTAAGCACAACAATATCCTACAGTAGTATTGTTCCAAATGTATAGTGGTTAATAACTCCTGAAAGTACTGTTTTACAAACTGATCCTCCTACAAGATTTTGCTGGTTGAATTTTTACACGCAGACAGTGCTTCTGTGTATCCCACATTAAAATGTATTAGTATTGAGAAGAAACCTAGGTATCATCTCTCTGAATGAATAAACCTAAGTCATATGTTGTATATATGAAATATTGATCCCCACATTTTCAGCTGATTTAAGATCTCAAGTTGATAGGAACGGAACCTATATAATTGCTTAAATCCAGATAAATATCAAGGAACATCTACTATGTACCTGCAGTCTGATATTTATATTTCATATTTGAACTGCAACTTTCCATGCCTCATTAAGAGCTGTTCCTCAATTTCAAATTCCATCCAGGCTTTAGAAACAACATTAAAATGCTGTATTTGGAAAACAATGCATATACATTCACACACACACACACACACACACAATCCAAATTCCTCCTATTATTAACCATCAAAATGTTATTAGAAGTCTTTTTCGTGTCCTTCTTAAGCAACCAGTTCCTCTGCCAGATTCACTCAATACTGTAATGTCATACTTTATTTTTCTCAACAAAACTTTTTCAGTCGAAATAAAGTGAGATGTGTAATAAACTGACCAATTCAACCGGACCTAAGAAGAAAGCAGTAAGCAGAAGTAAAAGATTGCAGAGTGGGGGAATTATCCCTATACCTATTCTTGTTCATTTGTTTTTTGCTCAGATACATACATATATCCTCATCATACAATTCTCTTTTTAATTAAAGCAGTGTTATGCAAAGCATAATCCAAAGGCACCCGATAGTCCTATAGATACTGATTACTATTGCTTATCATGATTTTGCCAATCAAGCCTTTCACATACAGAAAAGGTATAGACCAGGTCTGCAGACTTACTCATGTTTGTGATGAAGGACATACTAGTTCTGGCACATTTTGACTACTATTCCACAAAGGTGACAAAAGCCCAGTTTTACCCCAGGCATGCTCATGCTATTTTAGGAAAGTCAACATACTACTGCTGGAATTTCATTAGTTCAGTGGTGGCGAACCTATGGCATGCGTGCCAGAGGCGGCACTCAGAGCCCTCTCTGTGGGCACATGCCGTTGCCCCAGCAGAGTTCACCAGAGTAGTGAGCACGTGGCGTTTGGAAGCGACGGCAGGAAGTGAGCAAGCAAGCGCTGTTGGCCCCCCAGGGATGCCCCGGAAATGGAGAGGGACTGGCCCCCGCTTCCCTGGCCCTGGCTACGCTTACCCAGTCTGCCAGGACCAGTGCAGCCACGCCCACCCAGTGGGCCACGCCCCCCTGAGGGTACCGCAGTGCTGATGCAGCCCTGGCACTTTGCAATAAATAAGTGGGTTTTGGATTGCAGTTTGGGCACTCGGTCTCTAAAAGGTTCGCCATCACTGCATTAGTTCATGCAATAATAATAAATACAGAAGACGCATTTACTCAGGAATGCCTATTTAAAGATTCCCTGCACTCTTTTGAATCAGATGGATCCTACTAACTTTGTTGATATTTGTTCTATAATAATTACTGGTCTGCCTGATTGAACTGCTACTTAAAATGAATAAAGGAAACAATTAAGGAGGTGGGTGGTAAAAATAGACATATTGCTTTTCTTTCACAGGCTCTGTGGTATTACCTTCCCACAGTGTTTTTCCTGTTCGTCAGGAAGGAAAGACCCATTTCAAAACAAATAGCAGAATTACTAGAAAAGGAAAAGCACATAATCCCGAAATAACAGTTTGACAAGCTTGGAAAACGGACAATCTATTTTTAAAAACAAAAATACAGTGAGTGATATATAGCTATATTATACCATCACTCATTGTCATCATTCCATTTTGAAAACATTTTATACACTGTAAGCCTGATTGCTCATGAACAAACAGTCATTCTAAATTTAAGCCACCTACCGGAATGCCATCATTTGAGCTATTTTTTTAAATAGGACATTACAGTTTTTTAACAATGATTTCCCTATTATCTCATTCATTTTCATCAATATACTAAGCCGAAAAAAATTGGAACTCCTGAATCTCACAATGTAGTTCTGCAGAAAAAAAGTAAATTTGTGAAGTTATCTCCTGTGCTAATCTTCTATAGCTATGGTTTATTTGCTTTATGTTTATAGAGAGTGGAAATGAATGGGAAACACTGAAAATGAAAGTGGTGGTGCTTTCTATTTGTATAGATTAAGAATATTTAAAACTTTCAAAAATGGTTTTAAACCTTGTTTATGATTCAAGGATTTGACATTGGAATGAAAATGTGCAAAATTAACTAACATTACAATCATAAAGAAAATTTTAAATATTTTTTCTCTATAATCAATAAAGCAAATACAAAACCATAATCAAAACCAATCAATATGACAATTAAGAAAGTACTATAGCCAGGGCTTTTTTTTGTCATAGAATGCCCAGAACGGAGTTCCGGCACCTTTTTTGGATGGAACCTTGTAGAGTAAGCAAGGCGGGTTGTATGACATGTGTGAGTTCCGGCACCTTTTTTTTTTTTTTTTTACAAAAAAAGCTCTGATTAGCATAGGAGATAACATTGCAGTTTATTTTCTTTTATGTAGATACATTTTTACTCATTTTATTTAGGACCTTATATAGTTAAATACTAAGAAATAGATTTATTTTAATATTTAAAGACTTGACAAAATATTTTAGCATCAAAAAATCCTACAATAATGTAGTATCCTATATTATATTTGTTGATTATCTTATTTCTTTTTTGGTTCATGAAATAATCATTTTAACTTTATTGTTAGATTAACATACTACTGTCAAATAACAGAATATTTTTAATTTTAGGACCACCTTAAGTTCAAATCTAATAATGAGTCATAGAAAAATTGTCCTTAGGCAGAATGTTCACATGAAAAGCAAGAGAAAAAGCACTATTTAAACTCAGTTTATCCTCTTCTAAAGACTTGTTCAGTCTTAAGAAATAAATGAAAGTTTGTGCATTTAATTAAAAGGGACTCATATGCTCATATGGGCAGAATAGGCAGTCCGGTATTATTGATAATGGCTCCTATACTCAGCACCCAATATGATATCAATAATTGATGGAGGGATAAGTAAAAAATACTAAGAACTAGGTTTTTAAGGGATTTTGCTGGCTTATAATAATTTAGTTTTAAAATGTATTAAATCATAATGTTGCTTTACTTGATTTTGGCTCAGTGTTACATGTAAAGCTAAAAAAATGGGTTTATTCAATAAATCATGATTTGCTGAATGAATTTAATCAGTAATTCATTTTGGAATTAGAGATATAATTTTAATTGCCTCCCTTGCTCTCCTGGACAAAATTAACATGTTGGCCATGGCTAAGTATACTTAATCACAATGGCTAAGTGTGCACTGAACTATCACTGTATAAATTCCACACTTTTGTACTTGCATCATAACTTTGCATGCAAATATGTAAGGACAGTTTTTTGTATCATAACAGATATAACTTGTCTCCTTGCCCCTGGGTTACCTCCAATGCAGGCTTAAAGATCTTAGGTTGTTAAATGAACATGCACTTTGGCTTCCTATTCTAAATAAATATCCAATTTATTTAGATGGATCTATTTCTTTAATTTCCTTATCAATGTAAAAGAATTAATAATTACAGGTAGTCCTCAACTTATGACCACAATTGAGCCCAAAATTTCTGTTGCTAAGTGTTAAGTGAGTTTTCCCCCATTTTACAACCTTTCCTGCCACAGTTGTTCAGTGAATCAGTGCAGTTGTTAAGTTAGTAACACAGTTGTTCAGTGAATCTGGCTTCCCCATTGACTTTGCTAGTGAGAAGGTCACAAAGGTGATCATATGACTCCACGATATTGCAACCGTTATAAATATGAGTCAGTTGCCAAGCATCTGAATTTTGATCATGTGACTATGGGGATGCTGCAACAGTTGTAAGTATGAACAATGGTCATAAGTCACTTTTTTCAGTGCTGTTGTAACTTTGAATAGTCACTGAACAAACTATTTTAAGTTGAGGACTATCTGTACTAGTAAACAGAAGAAATAATGTGTGGCTGATTTCTATAAGCTTATTCTGATTTTGAAAACAAACTTGAACCTTTGACAATCTAAATGCCACTAGTTACTTGCATTTCCAATGCCACAATCACTAATTATTTTACAAATATGTGTTTGAATAATCAATATAATTCCAATATTCATGCAGCTGAAATTGGCACTGGAAAGATAAGGAAAGTATTACATCCTCTTTTCAAAAATAGCTGTTACACGATAATGACTTATGACAAACTTTGTGAAGCACTCCTATTTTAATTTAACACTTCTACTTAATTACTTAGTTCACACCAAGGCTTTTCTTAGTAACAAACATATCTACATGTTCTTGCTCCTGACACTTGTTAAAAGAGTGAAACATAGCAACACTTCAAATGTGACTAACACCAGTTCAGTGATTTGTTTTAAATAAGTAAAGAAGAAACTCTTATAAAGCCTCATTCAAGGCTGAAGTATACAAGGTGTTATTACAGAAAGCATAGTCCATATGGTCTGTACAAAGTAGCTTGTTTATTTCTTTCTTATGACTGTCATATTCATTTTGGAAAAAAATATCTAAGTAGAACATATGAAACATAATTTTATTTCATGTTATTATCACTCCATATCAGTTTTTCAGTAATATACTTCAACTCATGTTTATATTGCCTGCTCATTAGAAATTCAAAACATTTTAATGCAGGTAAAAATCAATGTATTAAGACAAATTGTATAAGGCTTCAAAATCCCATCCCTCTTTTTGCCAGCAACAGAAACCTTTAATTCTTTTTCTAAAATACATTCTTAAAATACCCACAAAATGAGATTATTAAGCATTTTGCTAAAGTAAAATATTGTTTTGCCCTCGTTTTTACAGTTGTTTTGGTGATTAAATTGGAGAGACAGAAAAGCTTTCTAAAGAGAGAGCAAGAAAAAAAAATTAATAAGCATTAATCCCCTTAAAGAAATTTATGTGTTAATTATATTCCTGAGCCTTTGGGTCCATTTGCACTTGGAAAATTTACCTTGGGGAGTAGGGTACTCATATGCTACTAGAATTTCAGGAATACAATACAGAACCATTACGTACTGAAAGTTTTATTTGTGGCAATGGAAAAACCTTCTTTCAGTATAACTCTTGAGTTACCAAATTAGATACTTTGGAATAAAATAAAGCTACTACTTCCAAATCAATCTTATCATACATCAGTGTGAGCAGAGCATCTGGCTTGCCATTAAAGAAGAATACAGAATAGCAAGCTCAATGAAATTAAAACTATACGTAAAATGGAAGGTTTTGCCATCCTTGCATTCTGTAACAGTGTTTCTCAGTGGGTGACATGAATATTACAGGCAATACAAAGACCCTGAATATAACATGGTTCACTACCTCAAGTCCATTCAGGGGAGAGGAGGGGAGGGGAGGGGAGGAGAGAGGAGGAGGTCACAGCAACATCTCTAGTCCCGAAGGCTAAGGCAAATTGGATTACTGATCATAGTTATGGCAGCATTCCAGAGGCAGGAAAACCTAGGGCAGATATTCTCCAATATATTTGCTAGGAAAAGTGCCTCACTGCATGGCCCTCATTCAATATTTACTGGAGAAAACAGTGGAGACAAAATAGGACATTAACATACACACACACACACACACACACACACCACACAGACAAATAGACGGGGATGAAAAATGTCACATAACAAATAGGAAAAACTGCTAATAATATTTGAAGACGTATTAGCAACCAGGCAGACAGAACAATTTGGGAAAGAGAATTTTCCAAGAATAATTATCATTCTCGTAGAACAATTAAGCATGTTTAGTAAAATAAAATATGAAGAATGAGATCCAAACAGTCCCAAGTGATACTTAAGCCTTTGATATATCAAGGCAGAAGTTCATACATAAAGGAAAAAAAGTAATTTGCATAGGAAGATGACTAGCCTAAATAATGCTGTAATAAATCTCATTACAGTTCTCATGCTCCACATGATAGGTTTAACATTCAAAAGCTCTTAAACCAATTACATCTTTATAAATTATTTCAAAGATATTCCCTAATAAGCAGATAACTTTCATCTCTTGCTATCACTGTACTAGTTAATCTCGGCAGATATAGTCAGTATTTTATTAAAAAACATGTTTTTTGCAATACTTTTTAGGTTCTATCAAGTTATAAATCCATTTTTTCCTTTAAAATATTAGAGGCCTAGAAGGACCAAGGTCTGATGCAAGGAGCTGAGACTAGACATGTCTATTCCAAACAATACTCAAATATCAGCTGAGTCCCACCCACAGCTACACAGAAACAGGTGAATCTTAACCCTGATTTTATGCTCTAATTATGACTTTTCTTGTATCAAAAATAAAGCACAGCGTTTGAATGTTTCCCTGCTAGCTTTTGAGTTTGAGTGAAGTCTGACAATACTAATTTTATTCTTCATATTTAAATCTATCATATTTACTCAAAAGGAAGATTGTCTTCTTGCCTCCCAATAATTATCCAGTGGTAGGGTTGATTTCACACAACTCTTGTAGAGAATCATCCTCTTTCCTTCTTGTAAACAAATAAGAAAAAAAATTCAGTAGAGAAAGATTATTTAAAATATTAGAGGCCTAGAAGGAGCTGTCTTCTTGTCCTTCATTAGAGACAGATTACTTAGATCAGACATGTCAAACTCGCGATGTCACGTGACATCGCGCAACGTATTGGAGCTTTTTCGCCATTGCCGGCAATGGGGTGGGCGTGGTTTCCCAATGACGCACCCGGCCCATGGGCCCGCAGTTTGACACCCCTGATTTAGATGTAATTGTGGTTCTTTCATAATATATGTCTCACAAACATGGACTTTTCTCCTATAGTCATTTGCAGAATGTTCAAGAGCAGAGCTACTTTTTAAGGGAAAACACCTGCTATTTACGTAGTTTTTTCAGTACTCCCAGCAATGCTTGAAAAGAAAATACAGAATGCCTCAGAGAAAAATGAATATTCGAGTGATTGCTCAAAGAACCTCAATAAGCATATAGGCAAGCAACTATTTATTTATTATTTTGGTCTCATCATATTGTACTTCTGGATGACTTGCAAGCCAGACTCATTGACTGGGGCACCATCAACTTGATTTGGAAGTACTTCATAAAGATCAAAAGTTGAGATGAAGTCACAATGCCTATAGCTGTAGCTTAAGAGTTTATAAACCATAAAGGCGGGCTCCTCAAAAAGAAGGTACTGAATGTGGCTATTATTCTTATGGAACAGGCATATATGCCTTTGGTAAGGAAGTTTTGTAATTATAGAATCCAAAATGACTTATTTCTGTGAAGAGCTGGTGACCTTTCTTTTTGACATTCATAGCACTCCAGTAACTAAGGTGTTTTTCTAATCAGTGTGTCCTACAAACATAAAAAGACAAAACTAATTGAACATTTAATGAATGCAATGATGACATATTCACTGAAGAAGAAAACAAAGACAGCGACATAATATCCTGACTGAAGTAGAACTAGTTATTACCTTCAGAAGCAATGTGGCAGCTGGAATTTTTTTTATGGCACTTAGATAGCTGTTTTAGCTAGCTAAAGATCATTTTGTTTTTGTATGTTTTGGAAGGGAAGCTTTTGTGGAATAACTGGGTTGAGAAAGGGAAATATGTGAAAAAAGAACTGTGTTTCATAAGGGAATAGAAAGCTACATGATGTTAAGAGGATACAGTATATGACTGTCTATGCAAGAAGGCAGGTGAGTAAGAACCAGAAAGGAACATTTTTGGAAGGGAAGTGGAAATAGGAATAGCAGTTGATTGGGTCCAGAGTTGGAGCCATCCCATGGAACTAGTAAAACTGATTTGTACAGTCTTCTCAGGATAGTGGCAGAGGGGATAGAAGGTAAGGGCAAATTACTACTGGAAGATGACAAAGCAGCAGTAAATGTCCCACTCAACTGGACAGCTGTACAATGGTGATGCAGGAGGAGAATCCAATTCTCCTAGGTTGATTGGTTGGTTTTTTAACAGATAAGATGTGATCTGAATATTGTAGGCACTGATATTTATCCTTTTCTGTTCAAACTGCAGGTTGTGATTACACTGGACCCCTGTCAGGGTGAAGAGCCCACTAAGATGGTCCACCAAAGACGCCTGATGTAACTGGATGACTTTCGGAGGTACTTGGGGGTTTTCCAGATGATTTGGCAGAATGTTATGCCTTGTGGATCTTTGGAGTACAAAGACCACCAGATCGCTTGATGAATTTGTTTCTGCAAGGCCTCTTCTCTGTCACTGTAGGGCTTCTTGGAACTTAGAATATGGAAGATGACACAAGTAAAAAGGTACTTCAAGTGGCTGTATTGTAATTAAGTGTGAACTAACTGAGAATTGGCACGAGCTCGTATTTGTGTCTCCACGGTGGTCATAAGAGCAAAGGAGCTTCTGTTCTATTGCATCTGTGAGCCAGTAGTGCTGTCCAGGATGACCCAGAGCCTTTTAGGGAAGAATGAAAGGGATAAACCACTCCTAGGCCATCTAAATAAATGTGTAGGTTTTCCTCCAGGTATATAATGTATATTCATTCTGGTCTGGATACTAGTTGACTAGAGATTATGGAAACTAATGAAATGGATATAATTTCTGTAGCATGAATTCTGTCACAAAATAAATTCTGTTTTTATCTAGTAAGAGATATTAAAAATAAAATTAACTCAGAATGTCCAAATTAAATGGGAGTTTTTGAGATTTTTTTTATAAAAGTTAGCAGGACATGATCCCAAGATTCTACAGACCATAAACTGCACAGACAAACTTTCTGTATAAAGGATCTTCATAAATCTGTCCTCAATATCTGCTGATGGTAGAATGTTAAATCACAGCATTGAAAAGGTTCTTCAATATTTACAGACAGTTGACTGGCCTAAATGCCTTGCTGCTTTTAAAGAATATATACACATTCTTAATGCTGTCCTAAAAGGTTCTCTACTACAGTCCATTTATATCTCTAAATTGAAGATCTTTCTATTAAGTATTAACATAGCCTGGTCCTGTCCCAGGCCAAAATCCATAATGGTGCAGCTTTTCTTTAATTTTCAACTTCTAGATGGAATGGAAACTGCTACCAATGTAAGTGACGCAAAACCCTAAAGGCAAAATATTAGTTTAGCCAATATCTAAAATGTTGATCCATACTCTGGCTCTATTATAGTAAGTTCTACTTCTTTCACACTGCAGTGACAATTGGTAGATTGACACTAGGGCTTTATTGAGCCTGATTAAGAATCTTTGACAATACCTAGGTTTCAAGAATTTCAATGCTCTGGAATATATGCTACTCATCCAGTATCAAAGAAAAAAATAATCATTGGTAAATAAAAAATATATTAAAATCATCATCATCATCACCACCACCATCATCATCATTAAAAAAAACAGTGATGGTTAGCTGCTGCAAAAAGGTCGCACAGATTGACTGCAAAAAATGGCGTGACAAAATAGCAACAACGGTGCATTGGAAGATCTGCAAGAAATACCATTTGCCTGGAAGCAAGAACTGGTGGGATCATAAAACAGACAAAGTCATAGGAAGAAGCTAAAATATCTGAGACTTTAGAATTCAAACAGATAGACACTTTCCACATAACACTCCAGGCTTAATCACTGTTGATAAGAAAGACAAAAAAGTGCACTGATGAAGTTACCTAGTTCCAATAGAAGTGTCTGGTTTTGATTTTGCTGATTGTATCAAGGAAGCTGACCAGGTGGTAACTGGTTGGATGTTCTTTCATACACTTTTATATGGTCACAGTCCATTCACTGGAAACAAGATTAGTCTACAAACATAAGAAAACAGTCAAGAAGCCCTACTGAAGAAAGTGAAAGTGACTGAAGACTCTATTGGTTAAGTAAAATTGGGACTCCTACATTCTTGTAAGGAAGAATTCCAGACCTGTTCTGTAAACTTTAAAAAAAAAAAAATCAAGTGAAAGAAATAAATCACTTGTTTCCAAGTAAACTTCATCAACAGATAACCAAGCTCAATACAGAGTTCTTTACCTAATAATTTTAATTATCTATAGAAATATATAAAAGAAATGTAAACTTTTAAGAGTTTACTATAAATTAACTTTTTCTTCATTGATTAGTATTGCTGTGGCAACTATCAGTCAAGACTTAACAACTATTATCTAATTCAACAAGAAGAAAAACAAGGAGAAAATGATAAAATGTTTTTTTAATTGAGGGATAGATAGATTGCTGAAATTGGCTCTATTCATTAAAAAAGAGCATCATTAATTTCCATAAGTTTCTTATCATTCACAAAAAAGAGTATACACATAGCACTGAAAAAATAAACAAATATTTAATCATGTTAAAAGCATTGTAATTTGGCATTGACTCATTCATCAATAGAAATTATACACTAGAGGACAGAAATCTAAACAAGTATTGCAGCATAAACTATGATGAATGTTCAGCTTATTTTCAGCACTAGACAGATTGTAAAGTTATTTCTACACATGGCTGAAGCTTTTTTGAAATTACATTACTGTAAAATAAAGAAACTCAATATAGCACTTAACACCCTAAGGAGGAAATGCCATACAAAATAAAATAAAAGAAAGACATCTATTTGATTAGGATTAGTAACATTACAATATTATCAATATTAATATAATAATATTAAAAATTCAGAAGTGATTTTTTAATTTATCAGTTGATTAATATTGAACATGTAAGAAAAATGTTATGTTAAGGCTTAAGAAATATCACAGACCAGTGAACCAAATTGTTAATCCATCTGTTCAGTTCTATACAGGTTTTTTTGTATGTAAGAAAATAATATATTCCTAACTGCTAGAAAATCAGCACCCATAAACTCTGTATTCCTAAGTGAATTACACCATTGTGTATCTTAAAAGCAAGTATCTAAAGTATACATAAAATACATGTTTCGTTTAATAGTTTACTATTGGTATGGACAATTTATCAAGGAAACAGCTCCTTCTTGTAAACCATCAAATCACTTTCATTTTAGGCAAAGCTAGAAACAATTAAGCTAATTTAATCTCCCTGATTTTGTTTCCAGTTCATTGGGTTAACAGCATTTTTAATCATTTCCTGACTAAATTTGGACAGTCATCATTGTAGCTAGTTAGTACTTTAGAAGTACTAAAAATCAGTCTTGCAAACCGCTAGAAGAACACTGCACGAAGGGCCACATCATACTTGAGTTTGCACAAGTCAAAAGTATTCAAACACAAATTACTGCTCATAAGGATCATTAAAGACAAACAAAAAAAGAACTGTCCAACCAACAAGGTGTCAAGAACAGAGGACAATAACATACAGAAGAGCTGTATGCCAGCAATAATGAAGTCTACCTTCTTCAAGATGAGGAAACAGAAGCAGAAATAGAACCAGTCATCCTTCGGAAAGGTCATGTGGGCAATGACTTACCGCGTTCCCCCGAAAATAAGACCGGGTCTTTTTTTTGTTTTGCCTCCAAAAGAGGCACCAGGTCTTATTTTCGGGGGATGTCTTATTCACTTCCGGCATCGACAGCCCTACCCAGCAGGTCCACTTCTTCTGGGGCCGAAGGAGCAGCTGCATTCTGCAGCTGCATTCTGGCCTGCATTTTGCAGTCAGGCCTTTCTGGGATACCTATGCAGCCGAGTACTGAGCTATGGATTCAATACATAGCTTGGTTCTCAGCTGCAGAGGTCTTGCAGAACCGAGCTATGGATTGAATCCATAGCTTGGTTCTTGGCTGCACAAGCCTTCCGGAAAGGCTTATGACAGAGAAATGCAGGCCTGTCTGCAGAAGATGCCTCAGAAGAAGTGGGCAGGTGAGGAGAGGCTGGCTGCAAGGTAAGTGGGTACAGGGCGCATGGGGCAGCTCTACCTCCCACCCTAGCTGATTTTTAAGTGTGTGCTTTGCCCCCAAACTAGGCTTATTTGGGGGGTAAGGCTTATATTAGGCCCACCCCCCAAAAAAAATTAAGCTAGGGCTTATTTTTGGGCAGGCCTTACTTTCAGGAAAACACGGTAACTACCAAATAATAAGGCTCCATATATTTATATTATCAAGATAGAGAAAGAAGTGTGGCAAGGTTGAATTTTTTCCACCCTTCTTATTCAACCTATCAATGAAAGTATAAATCATCTGATCAAAAGGATTAAATAAGAAAGTAAGAAACTTGGCTTCTTCCTGAACATCAGAAAGACCAAGCTTATGACCATTTTGAGGAATGTAAATATCAAAATACCAATTGATGGTGAAGAAATTGAATGTGCAAGAATTCACTTTCCTAAAATTGCAGATTGATCAAAGCAGCTAAAGAAGTCTACAAATAAAGCATCAAAATGCACTGGGTTGCACAGCAATGATGAACATGAATAGAGTACGAAAAAGCAAAGACATCAGTTTGGCAACTAAAAGCAGATTAATCCACACTATGGTGTTACCCATAGCTGCCTATGATTGCAAAAGTTAGACCATGAAGAAATTAGATAGGAGGAAAATCAATTTGTTTAAACTGTGGTATTAGAGAAGGCTCTTGTGCATTTCTTGGACAGTAAAGGTGACAAACAAGTAAGTACTGGAGTGTATAAAACAAAACATTGCTGGAAGGCCAAATCACAAAATTCTACCCTACTTATTTCAGCCATATCATGCACTCAAACTCACCAGAGAAGGTTGTTATGCTTCAAATGGTCAGCGGTAAAAGGAAACGAGGCCACCAAAAACCATAGTGATAAGACACCATCAAAGCCAGATCATAAAACAACTGAAATAAGCCGTAAAGTTTGGAAAATGTGGAGAGCTGATCCACAGAATTTCTGAGATTGAAAGGACAGCATCTTTAATTTTAGAATGTCCTTCTAAGAAAAAAAAGTTCAGCACAATAATAACTCATGCAAGGTGGTAATTAATAAATGTCCTCCATCTTCTATTTTTTTGCACATGCACTGCTGGTACCTGCAATAGGAATCTATCAATCAGACCATATACAGTAAGGAACAGAGCATCAGTGAAGTGCTGGAATTTCAAAAATCTGGACTGCAAAGTCTGTTCTGCACTATTCCACAGTAGCCACATTTTGTATTAGATGAAGCTTCTGGGTGATATTTAATGATAATCCCTCAAATAGAGCATATATAAATAAAGCAAAGCAAAACAAAACAATAAGTAATACGAAGCATTACTGTAATTCAGGCAGGAGATTATCAGAGCATGATGACAATTGGCAACCACTGAAAACAGCACTGTAATAGCTGTAGCTGGCAAAACCACTCAAGTCATGTGGCCATCAAATGCTGTACTAAAATAACTATTCATTTCTTATATCATTGAAGGGGCAACCATCTCTAGAAAGATAGCATAGTTATAATACATGAAAAAAACTTACATAGAAATATTTTTAAACTCAAGATTTCTTAAAAATCACTATTTGTTACATGTTTAGAAAACATTAGTTTTCTTAATATATTTTGAAGGTTGCCAAAAGCTGTATTTTTGCCTTACTCTCTTCTCCCAAAGAATAAATATGACGGACGTCAAACACAGGAATACAACTTTTTTTATTTTTGAAAGCAAATAGCATTTAATAGGGGCCATCAGAATAAAGTTTAATTGGATTGGCAAAAATCTTAAACAGATTCTTCCAAACTCCAGAAAGAGCTAGACCGAGAATTAAGTTTAGAAAATTAAAATGTAGAAAAGAATCTTGGAGTATAGTATCTCTGAGGACAAAATACACAAAATAATTACGCAGGGGACTTTACCTAACAGCATTGCTCCTTTCAATGATGATATGTGGTTTGATTTTGGGGGGGGGGAGTCAACCCACCACCAAATAAACATTTTGTACTACAGTAATTACAATCAACCAGTGAAAAAAAAGCCAGAGAAAGTCAGTTCTATCCTAGAACTTATATCCCTCATGAATATAGTGGTTAAGCCAGATGATGTTAATTAGATCTGCAAGCATTGTATTTATCAAATTCATGTGGAGAGAAAGCATAATCTAACTTGCATGCTGTATGTGCTGCAAGTACTAATGAAGCTACTTCATTGCAAGATTAAAAATTATTCCACCTTTATGTCTCAGCAGGTGGCAGCATCTAGCTGATCTCATCTAAGCTTGGAAGCTAGGAAAGATCAAGCTACTAGGCCAAACTTGAAAGTGAGAAAAAGAATACTATACAAGAATATCAGAAATATAGGTTAGATTGGGAATCTGAAATACTTCCTGGAAGGGCAATGATAAAAAGGTACTGGATTGCTCTTCCTGAAATTAGATGTTTTTTTCCATGTAGTCACTGGGAAACTTGACTTAAGGACATATTTATCTTTTTATAATAGTATATTTAATATTATAATAGCACAATAGCACAATATACTATAATTTATATAGCCACCCAGAATTCAATATAGCATGGGTGGCTATATAAATGTTTTAAATCAATCAATCAATCAATGTCACAAATTTTATAAGTTATAATCCAAAACCATCGTTAAGGCTATCTACTTGCACTATTCTCTTCTTCCATTTTCTGTTATTGTTCAAATCCTTACACTATTCAATCAGAATGCTACTTTCCAGTCCAAAAGACTTTTTAAAAAAAATAGTAAAACATCGCTGACTTTCTGAAATATACATTACTGTGGGTTTTTTTAAATGATCGTTTCTAAATGGAAACTTTTAGGATATTATCATTTCATAGACGCGTCAGAGAACAAATGAGAGAATATTTAAAATATCAAATTCTCTTTCAAAGAAACCTAGAATTATTTCTATTTCTGGAGAACTAATTAGTAAATAATGTACAATTAAGAGGCATTGTTAGCAGCATTTGGGGAAAAGAAGCATGTCATATTACTCATTCTACTTGAGCTAATAAAGAATTGAAAAGATTTCCTGTCCAGATCCAAAACTGCTCCTCATTATTGTTAAAAACAAAATAAATTCTGGACAGTCAGAATCTTTTTCAAAGAACCATGGGAACATAACTGAGAACGGAAACTGTAATGCACACTTGTGTGCCAGGCAATATGCACACATCTCAAAGATTTTACTCTGTGTGCATCTCTGTTCTTGAGAACAGAATCATCTTTTTCAAAAAAATATTGCAACAACTCCCCTCAAAAAATCCAAGAAACAATGAATAACATATATTGTTACTTTTTCTATAAACTGATGTAGGATGACCAAGAGTATGAAAACCTTTCCTAGTTATTTGTATTTTTAACTTGGCAGGGATACCAGCAAAACAAGATTCTCTTATGCCTAACCCACATCAAATTGCAAACAGTACATTACATGAATTAAATGTCAACAATTTTAATAGGATTGGAGAATCAGATGATGCAAAGAACCCACTTTAAAATAAATTATCATGCACAAATTTAAAGCTGATTGTTTGTTGTAAATCATATGAACTAAGTTTCTGAAAAAGCCATTTTTAAAGAGATGTCTGTCAATAGCAACTGAATGTACAATTTAAAGACCCATGCCTTAATTTTAATTACAATCTATAGACACAAAAATTAATGTTAGAGGAAATTTTATTTCAAAAGATATTTTCTGCCAGAACATAATAATTCAGATCTTGACACAAGTATAGCTGAATACTAGAGTGGTTGTTTTTTTTTTAAAGCTCTTTACTGAAGTTTCCCTACTGCAGAAATGATTTGAAGTTAGATTTAGATTTAAACCCTTAATAAAAAAAAATGAAAATGAAAAGCTGCTTAGACTTCTGTGCAAGGAATGACTTAAGGAAGATCATTCTACAGTCACACAGTTAGACCAGTATGATTATTTCCATTGCTCAGATACATACAGAACACGCAGGACCTTAATGGATATTTCAAAGGAAGCTACTTTTAGCAGTCTACCTGCAAAAGCATATTTTGATTAAACATGCTGATTATTTGATGGGAACATGGTGTTAATCTATGGCCACAAAATAGGCACTTAAATGTGGTAGCACAATTTCATTAGAATGTAAGCCGCGGTGCATCTGATGAAAAGAGCTGCTTATTGCTGGGAAATATAATTTAAAGGGACAATATAATATAATATTAAATATAATATGGACAAATGATAGAAGAATAGTAGTAAAAAAATCATTTCTACTACTGATGAGTCGAAAAACTTTTTTATGTATGAACTTACTCCAAAAGATTTTTCAAGGAACTTTTTTATTTCTGTTGGAATTATTATAAAAGGAAGAATACTTAATGAACATTATAGGTTGTAATTACAACAGAAAGTTCATTAAGTCAAGAAGTAGGCAACTTATTTCTGTGCACTGATCTGCTAGCCAGGAGAAAGCGTACTCTTCTTCAGGCTAGCCTAAACAATTACTTAAACCAGAGTTCCCACCCTTTCCTTCTTTGCGGATCGGTGGGGGATGATTCCACGCGAGCAGCCAGCAAGCCTGCATGTGCAGCTCCAATTCCACGAGCCGTATACATGTGCGTCTGCTCCTCACACAAATGGAGTATGGATGCACATGCTCGTTTGCTGCTCATGCAAGTGGGGATGCGCATGCGTGCGCTCACCTATTTCCGCAGCCCAGTTACAAATAGTTCATGCCCACTATTGGGCCGCAGCCCAGAAGTTGGGGATCCCTGACTTAAGCAATGGTTTACTAATTCAAAGTTTACTAATTGAAACAAGAGGCAAGGAGCAAAATCAGTGATGCTATATTGCCATGTCTGAATAAGATCACTGGCAATTTTATTAGTCATTATTAAAAATTCCCTTTATAATTCTGGATAGCAAAATATTTAGTTTAACCAAAAGAAAAAGCTTTCCTGTGGGTGAGAAAGAATGATGATGATGATGTAATTGGGTAAAGTCAAAGATTTAATGATGCATGTAACAAAATAATAATATCTAAGAAAATTTATTGATTTTCTTTTGTACTTACTTATTCTGCATCATGTTCATTATAACCCAGTCAGAAGGATAGACATTTTTCCCAATAAGATTTTTGAACATGATGAATGTTTCCATAAGGAAGTCCTAAAACAGAAATCAAAATATATGACTGCTATTTTACATAAAGAATAAAATAAAAATTACTTTCATTTGTAAAAATAATAGGAATAATGGAAGAAAATACTCATGGAAGTTAAAATTAAATTGAAAAAAACTGTATCTTGCTGAACAAATAAATGTATCGGATTACCTCTAATCAATACTGTATTATTGAATGATACCATAATACATTTTATTAGTAATGCCATCTCCAAGCAAAGCCAATTTGTAACAAAACTAATACTGCAGGAATAAACAACCTATAAATGTCTCAGACTGTAGTTCCAAAGTTCCAGATCCCTCACTATAGAGAACTATTGTTTATTTTTACTGTAAATTGGATTTTATATCAATTGTCATCATGTTATTTTTGTACTGAGTTTTCATATATTGTCAATCATGCAGATTAATTATTCCTGGATGAAAGAGATAGATAGATAGATAGATAGATAGATAGATAGATAGATAGATAGATAGATAGATAGATAGATAGATAGATAGATAGATAGATAGATAGATAGATAGNAGGCAGGCAGGCAGGCAGGCAGGCAGGCAGGCAGGCAGGCAGGCAGGCAGGCAGGCAGGCAGGCAGGCAGGCAGGCAGGCAGGCAGGCAAACGGAAAGAGACAAACAATAAATATGTTATATTAAGCACAGTAATAATAATAATAATAATAATAATAATAATAATAATAATAATAATAATAATAATAATAATAAAAACAACAACAACAAAACCAACTACAACAACGTTGGAAGGGACCTTGGAGGTCATCTAGTCCAACCCCTTGCTCAGGTAGGAAACCCTATACTATTTCGGACAAATGGCTGTCCAGTCTCTTCTTAAAAACTTCCAGTGTTGAGGCATTCACCGCTCTTGGAGGCAGGTTGTTCCACTGGTTAATTGTTCTAACTGTCAGGAAGTTTCTCCTTAGTTCTAGATTGCTTCTCTCCTTGATTAGTTTCCATCCATTGCTTCTTGTCCTGCCTTCAGGTGCTTTGGAAAATAGCCTAATTCCCTCTTCTTTCTGGCAGCCCGAGATATTGGAACATTGCTATCATGTCGCCCCTCGTCCTTCTCTTCATTAAACAAGACATACCCAATTCCAGCAACCATGTTTTAGCTTCCAGTCCCCTAATCATCTTTGTTGCTCTTCTCTGTACCCTTTCTAGAGTCTCAACATCTTTTTATATCGTGGTGACCAAAACTGCAATTACCAAGGCATTGTAAAGTGGTATTAATACTTCACGTGATCTTGATTCTATCCCTCTGTTAATGCAGCCTAGCACTGTGTTGGCTTTTTTGGCAGCTGCAGCACACTGCTGGTTCATATTTAAATGATTATCCACTAGGACTCCGAGATCCCTCTCACAGTGACTACTATTGAGCAAGGTACCCCCTATACTATACCTGTACATTTGGTTTTTCTTGCCTAAATGTAGAACCTTACTTTTTTCACCGAATTTCATTTTGTTAGATAGTGCCCAGTGTTCAAGTCTGTCCAGATCCTCCTGTATCTTAAGCCTGTCTTCTGGAGTGTTGGCTATTCCTGCCAGCTTGGTGTCGTCTGCAAATTTGATGAGTTCCCCATCTATCCCCTCATCCAAATCATTGATGAAGATGTTGAAGAGCACTGGGCCCAGAACAGAGCCCTGGGACACCCCACTACACACTTCCCTCCATGTACTGTAGATGCGGTTCCATTGAGGACCACACGCTGAGTACGGCCGGTCAACCAGCTACAAATCCATCTGGTGGTGATGCTGTCTAACCCACATTTTTCTATCTTATCAAATAGTAGGTTGTGATCTACTTTATCAAATGCCTTACTGAAGTCCAAGTAAATTATATCCACAGCATTTCTCTGATCTACTAATTTGTCACTTGGTCAAAGAATGCAATAAGATTTGTCTGGCATGATCTGTTTTTAACAAACCCATGTTGGCTTTTAGTAATGACTTTGTTTGCCTCTAGGTGTTTGCTGATTCGTTGTTTATCTTTTCTAGAATCTTCCCAGGTATTTGGGTCAGGCTGATAGGTCTATAATTTCCTGGATCCATTTTTTTTCCTTTTTTGAAGATGGGAACTACATCAGCTCTTTTCCAGTCCTCTGGTAGTTCCCCAGTCCTCCAGGATCTTTGAAAGATATAGTTCAGTGGTTCTGAGATCACATCTGCCAGTTCCTTGAGAACCTTGGGGTGTAATCCATCTGGTCCTGGTGATTTGAACTCATCTAAGCTGGACAGGTGCTCACTTACCATTTTCTTGCCTATCTTAACTTGTGTTTCTATTCTGTTTTTTATGGCACTATTTTTGATAGGTTGGTCTGCTTTTTCCCTTTGTGTAAAGACAGATGCAAAAAATGAGTTAAATAGTTCTGCTTTCTGCCTGTTGTTTGTCACCTTGCCACTTTCTTCCACTATTTCTTGTTTTTTACATGCTGAAAGAAGCTTTTTTTTGTTATTTTTGTCTTTGGTCGCAAGCCTTAGTTCATTATGAGCCTTAGGTTTCCTCACTTCATCTTTGCAGGCTTAGGCTATTTGCTGATATTCTGACTTAGTTATGTGCCCCTCTTTCCACTTTCTATACTTGTCCTTTTTATCTTTCAATTTATCAGAGAGTTCTTTATGCAACCATGCTGGTTTCTTTTGAGAGCTGTTATTTTTCTTCTTTGTTGGTATTGTGCTAGACTGGGCTTTTATTATCTCACTTTTCAAAATTTCCCAAGCTTCTTGAGTTGTTTTCCCCTTGAGGGTTCTCATCCGTGGAATCCTTCCCAAGCCCTCTCTAAGTTTATTGAAATTAGTTCTCTTAAAGTCCAAGACTCTAGTTTGACTGTGTTCTATTGCTTGTTGCTTCCATAATGTTGAATTCCAATATTGCATGATCACTTCCTCCCAAGGTTCCTGTGGCTTCAACACCTTCTATCATTTCGTCTCTGTTAGTGAGAATTAGATCCAAAATGGCTAATCTCTACTTTTTGGGAGACAAAGTTGTCTGCTAGGTTTGTCAGGAATCTGTTTGATCTTCCATTTGGTGCAGAGTTTGTCTCCCAGTTGATGTCAGGGTAGTTAAAGTCCCCCATTATTATTGTGATGTGCTTCCTACATACCTTAATTAACTGACTAGCAAAAAGTTCATCTATTTCCTCTGTTTGATTCGGTGGCCTATAGTATACACCTATGGCAATGTCATTTCCCCCCCTTTTATATTGACCCAAATGCATTCAGGAGTTTTCATCATTGTTGTGCTCTATTTCTGTAGAGATGTAGTTATTTCTTATATAGAGAGCAATTCCACCTCGTCTTTTATTTGGTCTATTTCTTTTAAATAATTTAAATCCCTCTAGCTGAGTGTTCCATTTGTGGGTTTCATCCCACCATGTTTCCGTAATGGCAACAATATCATATCTGCCCTCATTAACCTGAATTTCTAGTTCACCCTTTTTGCTGTTCATACTCTATGCATTGGTGTATAGACATTTGAGTCCTTTATGACTGACCCTGTGTTTACTTTCTACATAACCTGTGTGGTGCCTGAGTTCCCCTATTTTCTTACCACCTATTTGGTTAGTGCACTTTGTGTGGCACACGCTATTAAAAGCTTGATTTTGCTTGACAGCAAGGTTGATATTCTTGTCCACACACACATCTATGTTACATGCACTGATAGCCCTATAATTTTTAGATTGCCGGGTACAGGGATGTTCTGTATCAATTAAGTCACTGTCCCCGTCGTTTAGTTTAAATATTCCTCCAGAAAATCTGTTAGCATAGTCAATGATTGGGAATTGAAAGATTCCATTCAAAACATCTGGAAAGCATGTGCAATCAAGAATATTTCATCATATTATAAATTGATTTATTTTAATTTAGCATAGGGTTTTAGTGGCACAGCATAACAGCTGTCCCAAAGCTTCTACATTCAGAAAAATAAACTAAATTATTGATTTTCAGATTCCCAACATCAAAGAGAGCTTCAACAGGCTGTCATTCTTAGCAAGTATCAATGAAAATCAGTATTTTGACAGTATAGCTTGCAAACTTAAAATTTGTTAAGTGACTGTTATTAACATACATTGCTAGTATTACAAAAAGTAAATATTTCATTTTAAGCACAAATATAACATGTATGGTAAAGTCCCATTTGAACTAATACGTTAGTTTTATTGTTTTCTACATCAGGATGAAGCTTGATGATTTTTTCAGAACAACCCTATTATTTTGCTGACTTAATTATCATGCTATTTTTTTCAATCAGATGGATGTTTCACTTTTTAATGAAATGCTTGATTTCCTTGTTTTACAATGTAATAATTGTATAGCCATAATTTTAACAAGATTTATACTCAAGTACATGGGTGCTGAGTTGAAACGGTGGAATTTATCCTTGAATATATTATTGTTCCAGATGCATACTTTATTAAAGGTCCTGTTTGTTTCAACTATTGGGTTTACGTACCTTTCCTAAATTTGGAGGCTGAATTTTCATATAATTTGAAAAGGGTGCAGCCTATATAGCACTCTTTATTAACTACAGAGCAAGAACAACATTATTGACCACCATCTACTGTCACGTTTACATATATTTAACCAATGTACTTTACAATATACAGCCTAATATTAGAAACAGAAACACTAATGACTGTGACAATTCAGCAGAGAAAATTATTGAAAAAGAAGAGTTACTCCATTAGCACCAAGTCCATTTGCCACTCTGTTTCTGGACTATTATAATTAAGATTAATGGTTATAAGAGCTCATACTTAATTGCCTAAACAATACTTTTTCTGTTCTTTTTTCCTCCATGTTGTTATGGCCTCTAAGATTATAGTAGCTTACCAGTCTTATGAAAGCTGTTCAGAGGTTGTTGTTTTTTCAGATGAAGAGTAATGAGAGTGCCTTTAAAGAAAGAGTAGCTAAGTGGTTTCTGGCACACTACCCTGGGATACATGAAGATTGTTTTCTGACCTCTCACCATCTCTACTCTTTCTCCTTCCTCCCTTAACAGCTTGCAATAAGTAGTTGGATAGAGAAAATAAGACTCAAGTAGTTAAATTAAGGACATCTTATCTAGTTTTTCTCACCAGTTTTCTTTCAAGAGAAAGACTGTATAATATCAAGAAAGAAAGAAAAAAAGACCTGGAATCTTCCTTGCTGAATGCGTCATCTTCTATCCAATAGCCAGAGTAAGTAAGCTATATAGAACATGAGTTCTTCTTTCTTAGTGATGGTATTGGTTGGTTTATTTTACATAGGTAAATGCTACAGGAAGGCCGGAGGGCGCAGGGTGTGGAAGACTGGGCCATGGATATAAGTTAGGCGTAAGCGCAGAAAGACCAAGGCAAAGACAGAACAGCAAGGCATGAGCTCAGGAAAACTGGACAGTACAGGGGATTGTGAGCTCAGAAAGGCCAGGGATCTTACCAAAGCGAACTGCAACTTTCTCTTCCAGCTTCTCTGGACTTTACTTATGGGAAGCTGGCAGAGAAGATCACAAATATTATGTGACCGAAGGATGCTGCAGCAGTTATAAGTGCAAACCACTTGGGAAACATTAGTATTTTGGTAGTAGCAAGTGACAAGTTTGTATATGATTCTTTTCAACAGCTTCCTTCCCATGATTTACTTGACCATGGTATACTTAATATTTCCATTTTCCTGGTTTCCTATGGCACACAATTACGGTATGCTACAAAATGTAGTTAACTACTTTACAATTTACCAGGTCATGTAAATACTGCCTAGAATGTAGACAAGTTCCAATTCCAGCAATTTTACCCAGCATGGCCTGAGATTTCACACCTTGGCCTTAATGTGCTTGTGAACAAATTTAAAGAACCACTATCACCTCTTTTAGCCTAACCAACCTCTTAAGATTAGCAGGCAAACTTTTTTCAAGCTTTTGATAACGAGTACAATTATTCTAGTGGGCACAAGGGATCGGACTATTTCAGTTTCATCATTATGAGCTTAAAAACGCTCAAAGACTAATTTAAATCTTAGATAGCATACAAATCTTTTAAATTAATTAATCCAAACCAAGACACAACTGATAAAATGTGTTAAAAACAAGGTATTGGATTAAAAATCTTACCTTGGAAGATAAAATATGACTTCAAAAAGAAGAAACAAAATAATAGAATATATAAACTACAGTACTTTTGCAAATTCTTATCAGTTCCCATTTAATTATTTAAATAAAGTACATTTGCTGCATATACAGTATTTAAAAATAACAAAGCAGTTTAACATAGCATCCAATTAAATATGCTTTTTCCAGAGGAGTATGGTAACAGTCAGTACAAAACAGCAAAATTAGGAAAAGATTGAGATTCACACAATATGTGTCAGTTTCTACTATACCAGAGGTGTCAAACTCGCCACGTCACATGACGTGTCGCGACGTTATCGTGACTCTTTTTGCATTGCCGGCAATGGGGTGGAGTCTCAGAATTGCATCCTAATGAAGTAGAACAATATGGTCTGCAGACTGGTGCCAGTCCACGAATTATTTGTTACTGGTTTGCAACAAGATAAGCCCAGAATTTGAGAATAATTGTTTAGATAACTTTCTAGCAATTTGACATTGTCTTGATACCCAAGCACATGATGAGCAGACTTGTCTCACTCAAAAAGACATAAACTGGTTCAGGTGTTGTGGAACTTGCATGGTGATCATACGTAGCACAAGCTGCATTTTACAATCTGTGATATTTTAAGGGTGAGTTTGTCAGCTGTAACCCAAAAATGTATAAACATCTGAGAAAATGTAAGCATTTATTTTTGTAACTTGTTATTCTTACAATCACTTTAATTTTTAATCAAGCCTGTTTTTAATTTATGGTTTAACATAATTAGCTAAATTAAGGCAGTAACATGTATATTATTTATTTTTATCCCTAATTTCTTCCATCAAAAGATGATTTAAATTTAATTACCGGTATAACTTTACAGGATAAATTGTTGGAACTGATATAACACCACTTCCTGTATTCTGGATAAAAGTTAGAAATGAATACCCTTGAGATTTCTGAAATTGATTTAAAACATCTTCTTGTCAACATAACTTTGTAAGATTGGTTTCTCTGCTCTGAGTGTTACTAAAACAAAACACAGAAACAGTTTATGCTGTATATTATCCTCTATAAGCAGCACTGTCATCAATCCAATCTAGATTAGATAAATTTACAAGCAAGAAGCAAACTAACTTGACCCATTAGAAATTTTACATGTAAATATATGTAGTGTTTGTTCAAAGTTTATATAAAGGTAAAGGAGTCCCTGTTATTTTACTCAGCTAGTCATTGAACATTGTAGGGATGGTGCTCATCTCCATTTCATTGAGCCAGTGCTGTCTGAAGACATTTCCACGGTCATGTGACCAACATGACATCACTTTTACCTTCCCTCGGAAGCGATATCTATTTATCTATTCGCATTTGCATGCTTTCAAACTGCTAGGTTGGCAGGAACTGAGGCAATGATGGGAGCTCACTCCTTTGTGTGGCACTTGGGTCTCGAACCTGGGCTGCCAGCTTTCTAGCTGACAAGCCCAGATTGGTATGACATACTAAATATGTGAGTGAATAAAAAAGAAATTTCTTATTAATGGATCAGAAGGCAAAACTTAAATAGAGGTCATAACGTTGGAAAATCGCTGGCAGAAATTTCAAGTTCTAGTTTTGCATCCAGCATTTTCCCAGTCAATTCCCTGTATCCATATCAGAGCAAGCATACATAGCCATTCAGTTCAGCTAGCAAAAATAGCTTGATGCTTATTAAACATCAGCAAAATTAACAGGTAAAATGAGAGAGAGAGAGAGAGAGAGAGAGAGAGAGAGAGAGGGAGAGAGAGAGAGAGATATGGGTTACAAGGAAGACACAGTATAGAAGTTAATAAACTTGAAATCTTTAGACTCACTGCAAACAATACTGTAATTGGAATGAACATTCCAAAGGGAGTTTGCTTATTCCAGTTTCAATCCTTTAATGTAAATAACAGCCGTAAAACAGAAATGGAAAGTAGGACCCTCCCCTGCACCGTAAAGAGTGGAGGCACCATAAATTGGGTGGATGGTGATGATGTATCTCACCCTTGAAACTTGGGCAGATATATGAGAGAAGATAGTGCTTCAGAGAGCTTGGTTCCAAACTTACACCAATATCTTAAGAAATACTTTTTATGTGACTTTTGTATTGGTGCAATGTAATTAGCATCTATAAGCATTCTCAGTGCCACAATTTACAAGACTTGATGTATTTACATTGTTTTTATGGTAAACTGAAGCAACATATTCTTTTTCCAGATAAACCTGCACTTGTCAAGCAGTAGTAAACATTTGCTTCATTGTGGCATACAAGTTTCACGCATTTTAAACATTAACATTAAAATAAAAATAAAAATGGCATCAGTTGTAAAAAAAATAACTGCTTTTAATTCTTTGCTCTGAAACTCTACCTTGGCAAAAAGCTTGATTGGTATAACATTTAAAGTAAACACATATAATTTTTCATATATATTCTGAAAACTACTGCAACTATCTTTTTAGAAGACTGTAAGACAGTCCATTAATTTTCAGGCTCAGTAAATGCTGATTTACACCAACCAATCTGAGCTGTAAAAAAGGCAGCAAATTGATATAGAAAAATCATACTTTGCTGCTATTGTTTGTATTTTGCAGCTTGGATCCTAACATTGCTACTAGGAAGCAAAGGAGAAAGATGCCACAAATCAGTTCCATAAACCTCACAATTGCAATTTGATTTGCGATCAGATTCAATGAATTTTTCCATTTTTATGTCTTTTTGCTGTGTTTTTTAAAATGTTCTTTATGGGTTAAATATGAGGTGCTTGTTTGTGTAATAGGCCTAGTAATCACTACCATTTGAATCATACAATGATACTAAAATAGTTCTGACCTGCCGTGGTTAAATTACTAAACTGAGAAGTGACAAAAATGACAAAAAACTTTAAACTTATTTCCTTTCCTTTCCCTCCCCTCCCCTCCACAGAGCAGGCAACCACTATGGCCAAACTGAGATGAACGTCATTAAATGACATTAAATGTCATTAAATGAGCCAACCACTTATTTCCAAGCAAATTTCTAATTGGAGTCACTAAATTGAGAAATCTGTTTTTCTCCTTTGCCTCTATCTGTAGTCAGATTTTTTTCTCATACTGTCTGAAATGCTGTACCACAGACTCTAACTTCCCTAGCAACAAAATCTGTATCTAGCACCATAGTATGGACGTCATGTTATCTGCTAATTAATAGATCTCAGCTAATACATTTGGGTCTGTCTTTGCAGAACACATTTGCCACAGGGCCACAAAAGAGCCAGGTCATTAGAGATATCCGCCCTTGACTATTAATTCCATTTTATCATACCCTAATTAAGTAGTGCTACATAAACAGAAATATAGATTAGAAAGAATCTTGAGGAGCTTGATATATTGTCCCTATTAATAATCAAATATATCTTTAAATCTATACATGTTTAATAATACTAATTAGGGTGCCTACTACATCAATAATCTTAAGAGTTGCTTGAACAAATTAAATGATTTTAGAAACCTAGTATATACGTCAAGATAAAACTTATATACAATAAACCTGTTAGTGGAATAAAATAAAGCTCCAGTACAATACCATATATCGTAAATGATAAGTTTGTGGGTGGGATTCAAATGTAAAAATTATTAATGGCATAACATAAAAGGTTACATATTTGATTCCACCCTAAAACCTGATTCAGTATGCTTCAAAATTTTGATTTTCTTTAACAATCATCATTTAATGTAAGAATAATGACACATTTTTTGTTCTTGGCATGGAAGACAAACAATGTATATCACTGATTTTCATGTCTGGTCATAAGTTTCTCAGAAAAAGTTTTTTCAGCTTTATAATGATTTATCATATAATATTTTTTAAAAATAGTGTAAAAATGGGACAATGTTTCAGGTTAAACTTACAACAACATCAGTTCTCATCTTCCCCAAAGTCTTGATTAAGTGAGCATAATGATAATCTTCCATTTGTCTTAAAATAGCTGTCATGCTTGCAACAAAATTTCCCTGAAAATAAAGAGAAAAAAAAACAGATGTCACACAATATGCAGATTATCAGCAATTATGGGCAAATCTCAAGCTATAAGAACATTTCTTTCAAAAAAGAATAATTAATAAAAAGATGAATTTACTGCTGTTACTTCTAAAGTCCCTATAATTTTCTGAACACTATATTGTTTTACGTATATGTTTTGCAAAACTTTTGGCTCTTAGTATTGCTTAATAATTGCTAAAATACATTTTTATTCTCTATAAAATACGATTAATTATGGGGGTTACCTTATCTTATTTTTTTTTTAATGAGTGGATTGGATCAGAAAAAGGGAGTCTGTATCTTGCGCCATGAAGACATGAATCCTAAATTCATATATTATTTTGGCACTGTGTGCATGTATCTGTGTACATATATATATATTTATACAGGGAACAGATACAATATACATAGAGAGGAAATGCATCCTATGCATTAGTGGTAGTGTATTTTGTTTACACAACTGTCCATTTGGTTCCTGATCAATGCAAATTAAGGTTTCCCATCCAGTCATATCCGACACTAGGTGGCGGTGCTCATTTTCGTTTCTTAGTCAGCATTGGCTAAAGATATTTCCATGCTTATGTGGCCAGCATGATTATACGCTGAGGCACACGGAATGCTGTTAGCTTCCTTGTGAAGTGGTACCTATTTATCTACTTGCATTTGCATGTTTTCAAACTGTTAGGTGGGCAGGAGCTGAAGCAGGTAACGGGATCACCCTGTTACATAGCATTTGGGTCTTGAACCTGGACTGTTGACTTTCCAGCCAAAAAATCCAGTGTCTTAACCACTGAGGCATCGTGTCCCTCTCATTTAACTAATTATATTAATTTTTATTTTATTTTATTTTATTATTTTATTTATTTTATTATTTTATTTTATTTTATTTTATTTATTTTATTTATTTTATTTATTTTATTATTTTATTATTTTATTTTATTTTATTTTATTTTATTATTTTATTTTATTATTTTATTATTTTATTTATTTATTTATTTATTTGTGTTTTCAAGCCAGATTTCCTGGACAAGTCCTTCCAGTTTTCTTGGCAAGGTTTTTTTTTTTTAAGTGATTTGCTATTGCCTTCTTTCTAGAGATGAGAGGAAGTGACTGTCCCAAGGCGACTCATCTAGCTTCATGTCTAAGGTGGGACTCGAATTCACGGTCTCCTGGTTTTTAGTCTGATGCCTTAGCTATCAGATAAAACTTGATCTCAGTTGTATTAAATACTGTATTGTATAATATTTTTAAATTTCTTTTAACTGCCAGTACAACATGTAACTGGAAAATTGCACTGCATTTTGCATATAGATCTTATGTATATCTTGTACATCTTATGTAGATATTAGGACTATGCAGCACTCCAATAGTGCTTCAGCATGTGTGGAATATGAATGTAGCTTAAAACAGCTGCACCCGCTTGTAAAGCATGTACATCCCTAATAAGTAAATTGAAATAATACATTATTTTGCATACATTTATACAGATGTTCATAAAAATGTTTAAATACACAACCATTGTCAGTAAGTCCTAACTAAACTATAGGCAAAATAAGGAATTGAAAGCCCCTTGCTTCTTCTTTTACAGCAGTCATTTTCTATACAAAATAATGAAAACATGAAGGGAGACAAGACTACTACTTACATTGAAATTAGATATGGTAAGGGACAAATTTTCTAAATCAGATAAACTTATTCAAACATTTATCAGCACCTGCGGCATCCTCTAAAACATTCTTCATTTATGTTGTAATCTCATGGCAATTTACTGTTTGACTGTTTTCTCCAAGATATTATTTTTTAAAAAATCTTAGCCTCAAAACCTTACATGCATTTTAATTCTGATTAATAGCTTTAGTAATTAATTTTCTAGTTAATGTTTTAAGAATGTGGTCCTCAGGTTATGGCCATTTGTTCCATGACTATTGAAAGTTATGATAGCACTGAATTGGGGGGGTGGATTTATAACTGTACTTGATGTTGTGTCTGTTACAGTCTCCCTGTGGTCACATGATTGCAATTCAGGTGCTTGGCAACCAGCTATCAATTATAATAGTTGCAATGCTCTGCATTCATATTATTGCCATTTGTGACTTTCCCATGAGTAAAGTCAATGGGAAGGACCCAGTAGGAAGTTATAAGTCACCCCCAATGCTTTTTTGTCCACCTGTGATCTTTAGTGCCTACCTGCCCATTGAGCAACTACCCAGGGCACCCACCCTCCATAGTACCCATCNGTACCCATCCATAACACCTGTCTCCTGGCCTATACTTCACAGCACTCACTTGTGGCACTTGCCTGCCCACTCACAGCTATCACCTGCCAGCCTGATTGCCTGAGACTCCTCTTCCCATGCCATGGTCATGTGAGGTCCTCACTTAACAACCTGCACAATCTTGAGGTTATGATGGCAACTGGGAGTGCTGGGATTGCTATCACTAATGATGTAGTCTTATGACATCATTTTTTATGACATCACTTACCAATGGAAATTCTGGTCACAATTACCATTGTACCAAGGACTACCTATAAAACAGCACACACGCACCAGGGACCGGTTCCGTGGGGAGAGATTTTTCCATGGACTGGAGAGGGTGTGGTTTCATGTTCTGCCTGCATCCCACGGATGGGGCTTCGTTTGTTTGCATGGCCCTGTTTCTGGAATACCACAGCCTGGTGCTGGTCCATGGACTAGGGGTGGGGACCCCTGCTATAGAACATACTCATTCGGTAGGAATTTTAAGTAATAATTCTAAATAATGATGAAAAAGGAACACATACAATAACTTAATATGGGTCCTGAGGGAAAACATTAACTTAACTTTATGAATGTGAGCTAAGACTTCATGGATTTAGACACAACTTCTAAATCAATACTTTAAAGAAAAATGCTTAAGAAGATATCTCCCTTGTATATTTCTGACTTATTTCCTCTTCAAATAGTTAATTACTTAAGATTAGTGTTTGTGCAGATGAATCCACTTATTTTTCCAATACTTTCAGTTTTTATCAAGGGATCCTAATCCTCTCTTTGTAATTGTAAAGAATTTCTTTATATGAATTACTAGGATTATGTTGATCAGTAAATAAAGAAAATTAATCATTGCACGAATTGAAGACTCCATAAAATCATTTCATGAATTATCATGATGAGAGTTATATTTTCATGCGAAGCATTTTAAAAAACTCTGAAATATGAAACGGCCAAAAGAGGAATAGCATGTAAACTGAACTCAAATGAGTTTATTATTAACTTCATCCTCTGTAATGCATATAGGGATGGTATGAAATTGAAGAAGGCTTCCGGTGGGACGGCGCGCCGATGGCGGCTCTTTTGGAGCCGTCCGCTTGGGAAGGCGTCAGAGCCAGCCTGAACAGCGGACATCAGCTGTTCAG
>NW_015386204.1:1121600-1127500 GCF_001527695.2 Protobothrops mucrosquamatus | reverse complement strand
TTTTTTTTATTAATTGTATTATTGACTTATGCCATAATTGTATGTTTGTTTATTTCGGGGGGGGGGAATCAATAAAGTTTGTTTATAATAAAAAAAAATTGAAGAAGGCTGATATACTTATTGAACAAAGAAAGAATTAAAAAAAATCAGTGGGGTTTATTTTCATTTTTTAAGAATACCGATTTAAAAAAAAGACAAATATAGGCAAAATGCCAAAATACTCTTAAAAATCAAACAGAATCGTGAAATATAAAAAAATCCCCCAAAATAAAATAAAATAAAAAGTACTTTAGTATAAGATAGTACTATATTATAATCAATACATAATATTATTGTAAAATGATGCAGTAATACACATTTAATTAGTGGAAAATATGCATGTTACATGTTTCCAACAGCCATTTCTTAACCTTTTTCCAATTTTTCATGTATTTTTAGCAATTATCTTTTCCCCCTCCCCCAATTTTTTCTTGATACAACCATAATTGTTGATAAACAGTGAGATTGAAAAGTTCACATTTTAATTCAACATCACATTAACATCATTAACATTTAAAGAATTCCCCATAACTCTGTTTATATGCATTAAAATAATATTCCAGAAATGTACCAAATGATTACCGGACCATATCAATGACCTTCAAGGTTTTTTTTTCAGTACCTAAAATCTGATGTCTAACCTTTCAAATACATATTTAGAGTAGTCCAATACACTTTAAATACATTGTTTTCATAAAACAACTTTATTCTCAAATCAATTAATAGCATTTTAATACTGTAAAGAAATGGAACTATTGATGGAGCATTACTGGAATTTCCAATTTTTGAATCCATGTTTGTAATGTCTACTTTAAACTATTCTTAAACTTCTGCTACAGATATGTTGTGTTTTTTTTATTTCTGTCATGAACACTATCAGTAGAGTTTAATTCTTAATACATATGCACAGCATTATACTGTTAAAAGTTAATTAGTCATGTCCCTGGCACTTACTTTTTGTGTTAAATAGGTATAACCTGGCAGTTTTGAAACTCTAGTATTCTGGCTAATGGGATCTATGAGAAGGGCCTTCTGTGCCGTGGCTCCTGCCTTTGAGGTGAGATTGGCTTTCCTCCTTTTGACCTTCCATAAGGGCCTGAAGACCTGGCTCTGGCAGATGGCTTGGGGCCCCAATGGGGGAACATCACACTTAAGGTGGTTGAACAATTAAGAGCCAATCCCACCTCCTACCCCGCACATTCAGCTGCCTGTCTCGCTCCCCATCTTTTAATTATAATTCTATTTTGATTGTGGTTTCCATTTCTATTGCTTTAGAACACAGGTGTCAAACCTGATCATGTCATGTGACATATTGTGACGAATCACAATGTTTTTTGCCTTTGTGGTGCTGGGGTGGGTGTGGCCTATGCATGACGCATCTGGCCTGTGGGCCACCAGTTTGACACCCCTGCTTTAGAAGTCTTTTTTATTATTGTAATGCTTTTAACGCTGTAAGCTGCCCAGAGTCATTTACGAAATGGAGGGAGGCAAATAAATTTAATCAACAAATAAATGCAGTAGTTGATTTCTAATGGAATGGCATGGCACCATAGAATAAGCCTTTTTTTTCCTGGTTGTGTCAGTTGTGGACCATTTATGCTCTGAATACTATTACGTTTTTGCTATCATTCAATGTTGGTACAGCATGTGTAGTATGTTAGGCTACTCAGACACAAATATACAAAGAAACAGCAGAAAAGCTTTTAAGAAAAAATAAAATAATTTTAACCATAATTCTCTATCCTCAAAAACTCAGAGATAAACATCATAAACAATAGAGGGAAAACTAAATACATTGATCTTGCCCTAGACAAGTTCCAAAAATAAAGTGTAGCCCTCACAGTGAAGAAAAATCAGAGGCATTCTTGTTTTGCCTTTGGATGGTTTCCAAAGGTGTTCATGTTAGATATCACACTAGTTAAAACTGATATTTACAATCTTTAAATTAACAATCAACAATATCAATAATATGAATTATGATTCTTTTTTTTCATTGCTGATTTAGTTCACACATTTCATTTAACCACTGTATGTCTTTGGCTTAGCATGATATGTGAACCCATCCACTGTGATTTGTAAACCATGGTTGATGGATAGATGGATCAACATTTTTGCAGTTGGAAGGATACACTTTTTAAAGTTAGTCTGTTATTGATTGATGAAGTAGATTAGACAGTCACATGAAAAATGCTAGATGATTGATGTTATATTTATTATATTTTCTTATTACCATATCCTTACAAATAATTCAAAACAGATATGTACACACACTGTGATGCTTGATCTTACCAAACTGTAATGTTAACATTAAAAAAAATCTCTACTATGTTTCAAATGCTAGATGGACAGCATGCAGAAAATAATATATTTCACTCTAATTTCTAAATGCTGCTCAGTGAAGAATAATTGAATGGGATATTCACTCAAACATGTTTTTAAAAATAGGTTTATGCATTTAGGAATGTAAGTTCCACGTGCAGAAAATAAATTCTGAATTTTATTTTTTATTTAATATTTTAACTACAATAGTAAAAGCAAATACAAATTAAATTCAAAAAGAAAAAGTTATAAACAAAAAAGAAAAATTGCATAGAAAAAGAAAAATAGAAAAAAGGGAAAGTAGTAGAAGAAAGAAAAAAGAAGAAGTATGTTGAGAAGGGACTTCCAAAGAATACAGAAATGCATTTCTTGCATGATATATTACTGAAATGTCAAATCACAAAAAACACAATAATACATTTTCTAATCCAGAATAAAAATCTAATTTTAATAGATCAATATTAATTATTTATACATTATTTGCTATTTATCTTGTATTTCAGTTTATTTCTATAAAATTGCTTTTAACTGTAATATTAAATTCCTAGTAGAGCCAAAGATACTGGATGTCTGGGAGAGTGTCTAAGTACAGTGCAACTGAGTCTAATTTCTAGATATATTTTGCATAAAAGTCCAATACTGAAATTATGAGTACAGTTTATGACGGAAAGTTAGTTTGCAAAGCAAAAAGTACTCTTTGTGTAATAGTAATGATCTATGAAGCTTATCTAATTTTAATTGTTACAGTACTTCCTTAAAGTCTTACAAAGGAAGTAATGTGAAGAGAGGAGGTTTTATAATTTATATATCTGAATTACATTCTATCAAAAAACCCATTTCAAATAAATGGGAGAATCCAGGTTATAATAGAATCTTTTATGGACAGAAGTCAACATTAAAAAAAAAACAGAATAGTCTCAGATATTGATCTTTTCCCACCACAGAAAACTTATTAAGACTGAATTGCTCTTGCCTCTATTAAGATCTGGTTGAAAGCCCAGTACATCACAGAATACAATTGAGGTAATCTTGAGATTTCAGTTATCTCAGTTGGGGTGAAAGTTATTTAGCTGCTTCATCAGCTTCTTTATCATTAAAGATGCAGGGCACATTGTTAACTATAGGATGAATTGCATATGGTGTACATTAACTATGTATTATAATATGTGGATCAATTTACTGGCTCACTTATTATTGTCTTTCTTATTGCAGGTATGTTAAACATGTGTGATTAAAAACATTTCTGAAGGACTTCTAATTTTATTTATAGATAAAAAAGGGAGATGAATAATCATAAAGGGAACACAGATCAATTTGCTGACTTTGCTGTGGATATATAAATGCAGCCGTACAATTATTCTTGGTATAAAATTGAAATTGATTTTTCAAAAATCATATTTCTCTTTTTCTGCATGGAACATTATGCTATATTAGGGATACAGAGATGAAACAGTAAAACATGCAACCAATTATACGCTAAAAGCTAACACAGCATTTTCCAAAACATTTTATAAAAATCAATTACTTCCTGTTGCTTAATATTTGGTTAGCTTACATTTAGTAAGTCTAACTACTATAGTGTTAAGTAGATAAGGTCTGCACTAGAAAATTTCAGGTCTAATTATAGAATATACTGGTTTATCACCATGAATAAAGATTAATTTGATCTGAAATTGAAGCATTTCACAGTATGTTTATCTAGCCATCAACCTCATCCTTCTTATCTTGTGTTTCACTCTCAGTCTTACTTCCAGGAATGAAGGAAAGATTATCTAGATGGCCAATGGGGAAACTCAATGGTCTAATCAATGACCTATCTTCCTCCTACTTTATTTCAATTAAGTAATGTGTAAGGAAATATGACTTACACAGAATAGAGGTGGGTAATTGGGGAAGGGGAAGTGCCATTGTGCTACCATGCCTTCTCACCTACTGGGAGAAGGAAATCTAGGAGCTGGTAGGCAGGAATTACTGCAAACCTAGAGTAATGTGCTGCAAATATCTTCAATAGCTGAGCTAATACAGTTAGTGCCCACTTAGCAAAATGTTCAAAGATACGATGGACCTCCACGAGGTATGAATGACTCAGTTCTGAAGTTCTGATGGCCACTCTAACCATGGTCATGTGACTACATATCAGGCACTCAGCAAAAACACCTTGAATTGCACCCAGAAGCAAACTGGTAACCAGTGCAGCTCGCAGAGCAGTGGTATCACAGGGGCCATTTTGGGGGGCCCCAAACTACCCATGCCGCAGCATTCTGACCAGCTGTAGCTTCCATATGCTCTTCAAGGGTAGCCCCATGTAGAGCACATTACAATAGTCCACTCGTGACTAGGGACTGAACGACTGAGCGCAGAGAATCCTGCTTTTTATAAATGTTATTATTTATTATTTTTATAAATTACTCAAACAGTGAACATATATAATCTTCCTTCTTTTATTTTCCCCTCAACAACAACCCTGTGAAGTGGAGTTGGGCAGAAAAAGAGTGGCCCAAAGTCTGCTTTCGTGTTTTCAGTATGGTCTACTGATTAAGGCACTAGGCTAATAATCAGGACTAATAACATATTCCTGATTATTAACCTGGTGCTTTAACCCCTAGACCAGGGGTCCCCAACCCCCAATCTGTGGACCAGCACTGGTCCGCAGCATGCCAGCAAGGGGGTCGCACAAACAAGCAAAGCTCCATCCTCGGGATGCAGGCAGTATTCAAAACCATACCTCCTCTGGTCCGCGGAAAAACCTTTCTCCATGGCACCGGTCCCCGGTGCCCAAAAGGTTGGGGACTTCTGCTCTAGATCATACTGGTTTTGCACTTTGAAAATGACTCAGAAGTGCCAACAGCCTCTTCAAAGACCATGTAACAGTGAACAGCGAACTGCACTGGTACTATATTCCATCACAACAGCTGAATATATAAGTGAGTGATTTGTAGGAAAGAAGTAGTAATATTTAGTAACATAGAATGAATGACAATTCCAAAGATAATATATAAAAAAAACATGAATGTATGTTAAAAAAAACAAGATAGAAAGAATGTAGAAGTGATTCATTAAATTAAATTAGGTAACAAATCCTGAATATACATTTAAGTTTGTATTTATACAACTAAAATTATATTTTTTTAATTTAAGAAAGCCTGTATCCACATTAAACTTTACTTGTTTTATGATTCTGAATGTTCTGAGTCATAAACTTATATTAGATTTCTTTTACAATTTAGCTACTCTCTGACATATTAGTAATATTTATATATTCATAGTATTTTGTTTGTATGTGTTTAGATTTTGCCTAATTTTATCCTTTTAATATTTTAAGCCACACAAAGTTACCATGTGATAAAATGGGTGGTCAATAAATTTAATAAAATAAATAATAATAAATAAATATTATTCTGACAAAATAATTAAGTAAAATGACTTCTGATTATTTATTTATTTTTAAAAAACTATCTTCTATCTCACTTTTAAAACACTTTTTCAAGATTATTTTTAACAATCCTTTAGGCATTTTTTAAACAGCTAACCAACTGTACAAG
>NW_015386204.1:1119489-1121477 GCF_001527695.2 Protobothrops mucrosquamatus | reverse complement strand
TAAAATGGGTGGTCAATAAATTTAATAAAATAAATAATAATAAATAAATATTATTCTGACAAAATAATTAAGTAAAATGACTTCTGATTATTTATTTATTTTTAAAAAACTATCTTCTATCTCACTTTTAAAACACTTTTTCAAGATTATTTTTAACAATCCTTTAGGCATTTTTTAAACAGCTAACCAACTGTACAAGCACCTCAAGCAAACTGTGAAGCAGCAATATTTATAGAGTTACCAATAATGCACGATTTTTAATGTCAAAAATACGATTTTATATAAGTCTAGAACTGCATGAAACCATGGGTTTCATGAGTTTCTTATTAACACCCATTTATAATTTTGCTGGTCCTACATCCCTGGAATCAGATATATAATGTGACAGGCTAATGTGATAGATATTGGGTGGAAATGAGCATGAAAGAAAATGCAGGGGGGAAAATGAGCAGGCAATCTGAAACTGCCTAATGATCCTGAAGGGAGAGATAGTTGTTTTTCCCTTGGATTGAAGGGATAGTATATGGGTGCAATAAATGTCATTTCTGTGCCAGATGGCATTAATTGGGAGGTAGAGAAACAGAAATCACCACTGCTAATTTAGAAAACAAACTTTCAATTAGGAAAGTTGTTTAAACCCTGAGTCCGCAAGGAGAAGGGCGGGATATAAATGCAATTAAATAAATAAATAAATAAATAAATAAAGTCTTCTGGGAGATGGCAGGAAGTTGGAACCAAACAATAGTCAATGCCTCAATGAATGAGGTGGAGTTTTGTCACTTCTCAAGAAGCAGGGATGGGGCCCTGCAACTCAAGGAGCCTTCACTCTCTCTCTCTTCTTTTTCATGAAAAGCTTGTGAAGAAAGTAGTGGCCTTGAAACTGCATTGGATCTGTTCTGATCATTGGTCATGAATGACTACAATGGATCCTAGAAGAAGGAGATTATTTGGAACCTTGGACAGCAGATTTCAGACTGGTTGAAGCCCAACAACTCCATTTATGAATGACCTTTGGAGAGACTGAGATCCTAGGACAGCAACCCTCCAGCTCCTTCTTGATCTCCAGAAATTTCCCACTTGCTTCCTAAAATGTTTGTTCCATTTGGTTGTAGGGAATGAGGACAAATCTTTCTGGAGACCTCTACTTTGTACAGTGCCTTGAGTATCTTTCTTCTCTTCAGTCCTTTTTAAATCTGTATAAAGATGCTGGGAGATATCATCTGCTGATACGGGGTTCAGTATCATTATGCCATTGATAAACATCTTTTCCTTAGTTCAAACAGGTGACGTAGCAATAGCACTTATATATCATTTACAGGAGGGATTCCCAACCTTTCTGGGTTGGCGGCCCGGGGGTGGGGCGCCTTTACATGCACATGCGCGAATGGGGCCGCATGTGTATGCACGAATGGTCCACGATTGAACGCACGATGCAAATCGGGCCACAAGCATCCATGCAACACAGCTCCTGCCTGAGAAGAAAGTATAGCTATGGCTATCAACAATTGATAGTATAGCTATGGCTATCAATTATATGACAATTGTAGCATTTTCTGGATCAGGAGGCCCTGTTCACGGTCTCTTGCAGAAGAAAATATAGCACTATAAATTATAGTTAATTACCACATCCCCAAATATATTTTTCAAAGAAAAATGTACTGTCAGATCAGCCATGAAACACGATTCAAGGGAATACTAATTCAGATACTAATGAAAAGTAGTAATGGTCAGATACATGAACCTATAGGAATATGCACCATTCAAGGATTTTAAACAAACAAACAAACAAACACACACACAGGAAACACATAGTACACTATTTTTTTTATCTTTGTGTCATTATTTGTTGTGTGACATTTTAGATAAATACATATAGGTCTGTGAAAAAGTCTTCATTATCCTTTTAGGTTTAAATGTTTGCATATCTGTGCCACAGAATGTGAACTACATATATCACCAGTACCAATACAAAAAGGAAGCTTGAATGA
>NW_015386204.1:1112488-1118537 GCF_001527695.2 Protobothrops mucrosquamatus | reverse complement strand
CTTTGGGCATTTAAGGTTCATAGTGTGGGGATATGACAAATAAAAAATCACATCTTTCACTGGAGATATAAAGCAACATTTCAAAGTTATAAGACAAGGCAGATTATACATTAAACATTACTACAGATTTACAATGATCCTTTGATGATAAACTCTTGACAGTGGAGTCATCTTACTGTTCTGATGTATAGTTTCTTAATATACAAAAATTACAAACAATTTCAGAATAGTTATGTCACAGTTGGAAGTCAATTCTTTAGGAATATATCAATATCTCTCTCTTATCTTTTTTTCAAATATACATATAGTTTTCAATAAATTTTAATTTAGGATTAGCATATCTATCATAAATTGCAATGAAATTGGAATCTCTCTCTCTAGAAAGTATAACAGCATAGAATTATGTACCAATACAATAATTTTACAATTGATAACATGCAAATCTAATTTCGCTATTGACATTTTTCTAACAGATGCTAAGAGAACATCATTTATGATGTTATTAGCAAAGCATTTTCAATTTATTACATAAAACAACACAAAGTAAGAAGTGAGTTAGTTTGACCACAGAACAAAAACAAAATATTGAAAAACTGAACTGAGATGGTACCATGATGTTCTACCTGTAGAATAATACAGAAATAAAAGCTGTAGCATTTTTGAATTTCTATACATACATACAGTACTCCACTTGCATGATTATGCTACTTAAAGCAGCTGAAAGCTGATTCAGAACCAGTATGGTGCTGTGTTGTGGACCATACTGGATTTCAATAATTAATTAAGAATTAATTATCTGTAGGAAGCGTGTTACTATTTGTCCCTTGCTAGATGGAAACTAGCAAATAGTGATGTTGTAGGCTAGCTTCTTTAACCACCAATCCAGATTTTAAAGTAGAGACAAGTAAATTCATCCTACATAACTAGACCTAACAATGACCTCAACAATTTCCCCAGAAATGCAGCAATAACAGCATCAAGATTAAAGTAAATATCATGGAATCATACAGTTGGAAAGGACCTCAGAGCACATTTAGTCCAAATGATTTCAGCCTTAAAATAATGATTTCAGCCTTTAAATAAACATGTTGCAAACCTCCAATGGCTTCATTATAAGATTTCCTAAGTTTAAGAATAATATATCTGACAAATGTGAACAGTTCTGCTGGATGTACATCTACTTGAGAATGCAGTGGTAGTAAAAAAAAAATGTGTTGATGTACATGTACAAACATTTACGTGTATTCCTGAAGTTACACAAATAATGTCCTACTCTTAAACAGGCTGCTTTTACACATATTTTTCAGCAGGCAAGGTGCACAGAAAACTTAGCATTATCAGCTATGACAAGTACAGCTACCAATTTTCTACAAATAAGTATCAGCAGGAAGCTTGTATAAAGAAAACTGTACTTGGTTGTAGTATAATTTAGGTAGCAACTAGCAACGTGTATTACAACTAGCCTAAATGTGCTTCTAACATTCCTTCAAGGTTTCATATTATTAACAAAAAACAGAAATCGTATGCTTTCATTTACATTATACACAAAGAAACACATGTAAATTCAAATCTAACACCACAAAGACAAAGGGAAACCCCAAAATATTAATCTGCATAGACAGCATTAAGCCTACAACATTCTAAGCCTAAAAGGGGCATTTCTCTTATAGCCCTAGGACAGTATTTATGTTCTCTATATTAAGAAGCCCTACAGCACCTTATAGAATCAACACCAAAAAATGATGTTCTTATCATCATGGGGGATTGGAATGCTAAAGTAGGAAGCCAAAAGATAACAGGAATAACAGGCAAGTTTGGCCTTGGAGTACAAAATGAAGCAGGGCATAGGCTGATAGAATTTTGTCAAGAGAATACGATGGTCACAGCAAACACTCTTTTCCAACAACCCAAGAGACGGCTCTACACATGGACATCACCAGACGGTCAACATAGAAATCAGATTGACTATGTGCTCTGCAGCCAAAGATGGAGAAGCTCTATATAGTCAGTAAAAACAAGAACAGGAGCTGACTGTGGCTCAGATCATGAGCTTCTTGTTGCAAAATTTAGGCTTAAATTGAAGAAAGTAGAGAAAAACACTAGGCCGCTCAGATATGAACTAAATCATATCCCTGATGAATATACAGTAGAGGTGACAAATAGATTTAAGGAATTAGATCTGATAGACAAGAGTGTCTGAAGAACTATGGACGGAGGTTCGCAACATTGTACAAGAGGTAGCAATTAAAACCATCCCAAAGAAAAAGAAATGCAAGAAAGCAAAATGGCTGTCTGAGGAAGCTTTCCAAATAGCTGAGGAAAGAAGGGAAGCGAAAGGCAAGGGAGAAAGAGAAAGATACACCCAATTGAATGCAGAATTCCAGAGAATAGCTAGAAGAGATAAGAATGCCCTCTTAAATGAACAGTGCAAAGAAATAGAAGAAAACAATAGAATAGGGAGAACCAGAGATCTCTTCAAGAAAATTGGAGATATGAAGGGAATGTTTCATGTAAAGATGAGCATGATAAAGGACCAAAATGGCAGGGACCTAACAGAGGCAGAAGAGATTAAGAAGAGGTGGCAAAATTACACAGAAGAACTATACAAGAATGAGTTTAGCATCCCTGATAACCACGATGGGGTGGTCACTGACCTCGAGCCAGACATCCTAGAATGTAAAGTGAAATGGGCCTTAGGAAATCTGAGCAACAACAAAGCTAGTGGAGGTGACAATATTCCAGCTGAGCTATTCAAAATCTTAAAAGACGATGCAGTAAAAGTGCTACACTCAATTTGCCAGCAAATTTGGAAAACTCAACAGTGGCCACAGGATTGGAAAAGATCAGTTTACATTCCAATTTCAAAGAAAGGCAATGCCAAAGAATGTTCAAACTATCGCACCATTGCACTCATTTTACATGCAAGTAAAGTTATGCTTAAAATCCTACAAGCTAGACTCCAGCAGTATGTGGATTGAGAGCTTCCAAAGTACAGGCAGGATTTCGAAGAGGTAGAGGAACTAAAGATCAAGTTGCCAACATACGCTGGATCATGGAGAAAGCTAGGGAGTTCCAGAAAACATCTACTTCTGCTTCATTGACTATGCTAAAGCCTTTGATAGTGGCAAGTTCTTAAAGAGATGGGAGTACCAGACCATCTTATTTGTCTCTTGAGAAACCTATATGTGGGTCAAGAAGCAACAGTGAGTACTGGACACGGAACAACTGATTGGTTCAAAATTGGGAAAGGAGTCTGGCAAGGCTGTATTCTGTCACCCTGCCTATTTAACTTATATGGAGCGCACATCATGAGAAAGGCAGGGCTAGATGAATCAAAAGTTGGAATTAAGATTGCCGAGAGAAATATCAACAACCTAAGATATGCAGATGATACCATTCTAATGGCAGAAAGTGAAGAGGAACTAAAGAGCCTCTTGATGCGGGTGAAGAAGGAGAGTGCAAAAGTTGGCTTGAAACTCAACATTAAGAAAATCAAGATCATGGCATCTGTCCCTCTCAATTCCTGGCAAATAGATGGGGAAGAAATGGAGGTAGTGACAGATCACCACAGATGGGGACTGCAGCCAAGAAATTAAAAGACGCTTGCTCCTGGGGAGGAAAGCTATGGCAAATCTAGACAGCATACTAAAAAGCAGAGACATCATCCTGCCAACAAAAGTGTGTATAGTCAAGGCCATGGTTTTCCCAGTTGCAATGTATGGTTGTGAAAGTTGGACCATAATAAAGGCTGAGCGCCAAAGAATTGAGGCCTTTGAACTATGGTGCTGGAGAAGACTCCTGCGAGTCCCCTGGACTGCAAGGCGATCAAACCGGTCAGTCCTAGAGGAGATCAACCCTGACTGCTCTTTAGAAGGCCAGGTCCTGAAGTTGAAACTCAAGTACTTTGGCCACCTAATGAGAAGGAAGGACTCACTGGAGAAGAGCCTAATGCTGGGAAAGATTGAGGGCAATAGAAGAAAGGGACGACAGAATGAGGTGGCTGGATGGAGTCACTGAAGCAGTAGGTGTGAGCTTAAATGGACTCCAGAAGATGGTAGAGGGCAGGAAGGCCTGGAGGAACGTTGTCCATGGGGTCGTGATGGGTCGGACACGACTTTGCAACTAACAACAACAAAATATTAAGACACCACATAAAACCACTAGAACAGCTACTTCAACTTACAGAGTTAAGTAAATATAGTTGTGTGGTGTGTGTATAATGCATGTGTGAACATACAACTTCAAGGTAAAGTCATTGTATAAATCATTGCTGATAGTCAATCCTAAAGGAGTCATGCAGAAAACAATGCAGAAAACCGTAATTCAAAATATCAGTACTGCGAAGAGGCTGTAATATAACATTTACCAAGATACTATGAAATCATCCAAATGGAACCAAATGTGTAAGAGATACATGCATATATACAGTATAAACTGGCACAACAAAAAGTTCTGCACTAGCACTTGTACTGGATTTCAAAATATTTATTAAAGCATCACAGTTAAATGGATGACACATCAGCTGGGAATTAACAAATAAATTTTTGTCAAGCAAGAATTTCACAAGGATTGTTCTTTCACTCATACTTCCACAGAGACCTCTCAGTAAGCTTTCTATTCACTGTGAGGAAAGCATATAAATGTGGCTATAATTTACTGCCCTAACATTACTTGCTAGTCTATACATACAATGGTTACATGCATTTTTATAATGAAAATGTAGGAAAGGAAAATTCAGATCATCATAATTTTGGAATGTATTGTAATTTACTCTTAAATTGACCCAATGGATGGTATGAAATAGGAAACAGATTTACATGCATTTAAATTCTACACCAAAGGCTATGTGCTTTTCCACATAAGCTATTTCTTATATATTTAATATGACCAGGTTAGCTGGCATAGTATTTATATAAATGAGACTGGAATTTATTCAATATGTGTTCATCTACATATTTAAATGTATCTACGTATACATCTATACATCTATCTACACCCACACATATTTTAATGTTGCATAACCATTTCAACCATTTTTGAATACTTTTATTTTTTATTTTTTAAAGACAATTATAATACAGTTAAACCTGATTATGAGTTTTCTGTGATATTTTTTAAAAAATACTACTAAAATTCAAAATTATTAAACAATACTTCAAGATTTTGGAATACTAATGCCAGAATTCTGAGAATCTACCATTACTTGAACATAGAATACTGCACATATGATCATATTTATGGATCAAATAATAAAGAAAATGTAATAAATGTTTGAGCTTTTGCCTTATTAAGCTGCTTTGAAATATGACATTATAGTCAATAAGGCTTAGAGAAAACATATCTCCAAATAATAATAATAATAATAACAACAACAACAACTACGTTGGAAGGGACCTTGGAGGTCATCTAGTCCAACCCCCTGCTCAGGCAGGAAACCCTATACCGTTTCAGACAAATGGCTGTCCAGTCTCTTCTTAAAAACTTCCAGTGTTGGAGCATTCACCACTTCTGGAAGCAGGTTGTTCCACTGGTTAATTGTTCTAACTGTCAGGAAGTTTCTCCTTAATTCTAGGTTGCTTCTCTCCTTGATTAGTTTCCATCCGTTGCTTCTTGTCCTGCCTTCAGGCGCTTTGGAGAATAGCTTGACTCCCTCTTCTTTATGGCAGCCCGTGAGATACTAGAAGACTGCTATCATGTCCCCCCTCGTCCTTCTCTTCATTAAACTAGACATACCCAATTTCAGCAACTGTTCCTTATATGTTTTAGCCTCCAGTCCCCTAATCATCTTTGTTGCTCTTCTCTGTACCCTTTCTAGAGTCTCAACATCTTTTTTACATCGTGGTGACCAAAACTGGATGCAGTATTCCAAGTGTGGCCTTACCAAGACATTGTAAACTGTTATTAATACTTCACATGATCTTGATTCTATCCCGGTTAATGCAATCTAGCACTGTATTGGCTTTTTTGGCAGCTGCAGCACACTGCTGGCTCATATTTAAATGATTGTCCACTAGGACTCCAAGATCCCTCTCACAGTTACTACTATTGA
>NW_015386204.1:1106079-1111935 GCF_001527695.2 Protobothrops mucrosquamatus | reverse complement strand
GTAAAGACAGAGGCAAATGAGGGACATTCTGATAACAGAAATTCCAATCCCAATCATAATCCTAAATTGACAACTACGTAAATTCTAAATAGCATAAAACTGGTATGGGTTACTTTTATCACCCCTTTTAAAATGAAACTCAATATTTACAGTAAAGACAAACTTTGTCTCAATATTATGAGTGTCTCAGCATATTACTTGAAACAAAAAACAATAAGGACTGTTATGATTGTTTGCATGTGAACTTTAAATGACATTCAAAATCTTCATATATTCAGACCAAAAAGTTGTCATTTTATATAGTTCTACATTTGGGACTGATAATGTGCACTTTTACAACTGTGCACAGATATGCAGGAGAATCTGCACCTCTCCCCCCCACACACACACATACCTGATTTGGAACTGAAGAAAAATAATTATTAATAGTTTTGCACCAAAGGCTACCAATAGTAGATGCCTTTTGCCTCTTGCAAGTTTTAGGGGGAATCAATAGCTCTGCTGCAATTTCTTGTATCTTTAAAGTATTATATCATCTCAGTTGTTACAATTATACCCTCAATTCACCCAATTTAACATCAATTCCAGGGGGAAAAAACCCTTCCTTTAGAAATGCATTTCAAAATGTATTGTGTCTTAAGGAATACTGATCTGGAAACCCTGGAGCAAAAATTGCTGAAAAATCTGGATTCAGTGGATTCTGTAATTGGCAGCCATTTTACTCAACTTCAGCAGAGACTGAATTATAATTCCAATGGCTGACCTGAATAAGATTTCTAAGACAGCACGTAGTAGTTTCCAGTGTCAAGTTCCTCGCACCCCCAAAATTTCTGAACAAGAATATTTTAAAGCTCTTAATCCTCAGTAAGATTTCTACAAGATTTTAAAAGTAAATGTTTTGGCACTCTTACTTTTGAAAATGTGTGACATAGGAATCTTTAGATAAATGAATACATATGGGAGTAATATCTTTAAATGTGTTTTGAATATTTTTGTTTGCTCTAATATTGTTACATTAATATTTTTAAACAGTGGATTTTCTCTTACGTCAGTCTTTCTTTATAAGATAAAAACAGATGTCAATGGCATTACAGTTTAAAATAGAAATGGAAAACAATGCCTATAATTTAGTTAAGAAAGTACATGGATATTTTTAAATACTAAATTCATGCTAAGAAAACCCTCCTTCAGTAATTCCTAAAGTATTTATTGTTATCATTTCCATAATTAAATTCAGAGGTTCATATATAGAAAAAACAGAGGGATGGTTTAATCAACTTGCAATACTTTGTTCTAACATAATCAACAAAATATGCTGATTGACAAATTATGAACAATCTTTTTTTGCATTTTTTCTATTTATCATTTTCAAATACAGTTTTGTATGAAGATAGATAAAGAAACCCAATTCAGTAAAAACATTCTTATTTGTTTTCTGTTCCTGTTTTTCAGATAGGTATTGTTCCTAATTTTTTTAACATTTTCAATTTATTTCCTCAATATCAAATCAAAATCCATCTACTACAGGGATGAATATAAATTGAATTTAAAAAATGATCAGCAAATTCAATATAAATCCATGTCATATTATGGGAACATGTTATTCCTGGTCCCTTTTCAAGGCAAATACATCACTGGAGTTCTGAAAGATTTATTATTGGTATTTTTTTTAGAAAAATCATACATGAGAAAAGTTAGGAGGCAAAAGGACCAAATTATTTCCAAGGAGAAAGTTCACCTCAATTTGAGTCTGTATAATGCTATTTACTAATATAATATTGAAATATTTAATATTTAAATAAATACTTTCTGACTCTTCAAGAATTTCCTTTGCATGTATGACTGACCATAAAATTGGCTAACTGCATCCTGTAACTGAGACGCAACTCTGTCAATCTGCCTCCATAACCGATTAACTTAATATTTCATAACTTCATGCATCAGCGCCCTTTGTTAGCACTTCCATTGCTAAGGCAGAGGGGAAAAGGCAATGTACTTAGTACCTAGACCACTAGAGAGATTTACAAAATTTAATGAACTGGCACTAAATCACTAAGATAATTTTCTCCTTGAGTGATAAAGGAATTTTCCTGAAAGTTTCAAATGAAATATAAAAGTTTCTTTGTAATGCATGAAATAGCTTAGTTGCTTGAAATACACAGGATTAATTTTCCTACACCTGCTAATTATCCTAGAACCTACTCCAAAGATCAGCAACCTACGGCCAAAGGCTGGATGTGGCTTACCATCCAAAATCATCTGGCCTATAATCTCCAAAAAAATTATCAAACCAAACTGCACACAACAGAAGGCAAGAACATCTGCCCATTCAATTGCTCTTATGAATGCTCACTGTCTCCCCTGGGCAGCCACTTTAGTGATTGTTTTACCAATTTCATCAATATGGGCAGGGCAAAAGTCACCCAGTGCCAGTGAGATTGAGAATAAGCTCTCAGCCTGAGGAGGAGGAAATAGCACTTGCAGTGGGGTGCCCTATGGCCCCCATGGGAAAGAAGATTGTCAGTTCTTAGCCTAGATTGTGTCTTCATCTCCCCCACTACAGCTGAAAAGTTTGCAAAGAGGGAAGTAAAGTTTAGACACTGCAGATCAGATACCAAACAGGATGCCATATGGAAGATATCAGGAACAAAGGATCAGAAATAAGGGCTAAAATGTGCAGCTACTTAGATTTTGCTTAACTATAAGGAAAGGCTCCTGACCATACGACCTGTAAAAGAATGAACAGCCTATGGACATTGCAGATTCTCTATCTTTTACAGTTTTAAAGAAGAGGCTGGCAATCATACTTAAGGATGGTTTAATTGCAGAGTTGTATTAGATAATTATTACAATCATTTCCAACAAAACTATTCTATGACTTTGCAAAATTAGGTGTGACATTCTTCTGAATCCTTGAAATATTCCAGGAATGGAGTTACAAAATCTGTAATATAAAGAAGCAAACTTTAATACCTTAATTTATAGTGCTGCCCTGATTGCCACTGAAATTTAAATATATTGTAAAGGAAAAAAAAGTACCATTTATATAGTTTCCTTTGAATAAAAGCACCAGAGATGCAGAAACTTATTTTTATATGTGTTATTTATAGGTAGAATAGTTCCTTTTTAAACACAATCTACAGAATTCACTTAACAGGTAATATCCCCAAGCTCTACTAAAATTATTCCTTTTAATAAAGTAATTTGAGATTAGAGAAGAAATTGTTAACAGATTATTAACAGATATTAAGCCTATGAGAGTGTTTACTTTTTCATGCATCTGCACCAAAGACAAAATTAGCATGGACGAGACATTGCAGGAAAAGACCACTGGATAAAAAGTACTCAATGCTGTAAATACTTTAATTGGAAAGTTTAAGTACCATTTGCATGATTTTAAACTTAAGACTATAATATACTACATGTACAGACTTCTTTAAGTATATGTACAAATACTTAAGGAAACAAATCAGAGATTCTTAACTCCTGGGTCTGAACTTCCAAACAGAGAGAGGTGTGATTAAAAAAACAAAACAAAACTGATCAGGCTGACACAGGCACAATGGGAGCATTGTTAAAAGCTGCTGTTGACTTTACTTCTCATTTTTCCTGCACATGCCAACATTAGATAGTTGTAGTTTGAGAACTGATATGATATATAAATTAAATACCAATTAAAAGTAGTATATTTATTTCTGCTCTAATACTAATGAAATCATTCATCTAAAATCATTCATATTTATCATTTTAAAGTGTTGTGTGGAACTGCAAAATTTGAGAACTACTGATATAAACGTAAAAATAAGACACTGAAATTTTCTGTATGTTTAACTGACATTTAACTAAATATGGAAGCTACATAACAAATGAAAATTTGTTTTTAATCTTGGAAAGCAACAACTATCTAACACATCTCATGGCTGCAGGAAAAGAAAATATTGTATTAAGTTATTTCAACAGTCCTGTATATTTTATTTGTCTGGAACAAAACAGCAAACCTGAAAAAGTTATGTCATTTTCTAACTCACATACCATTGCATTAGTCAATTTCAGATTTTAAATACTAATATTAAAATACACTGCCCCTGGTCCAGATGGGCTGATAACTCAACATTACAAAGAACTTGAGGAGAAACTTTTAAAATAATTGACATCACAATGAATGAAATTACAGAAACAAAGATGATGCCATCAATATGGGAAGAGAAATGTTCCATAATCAGGTATAACCCTGATTCATAAAGAAGGGAAAGGAGCAAAGGAAACCACAATTAAATTAAATACACCAATCTTGCTGCTGAATATAGATTATAATTTTTTTACAACGATAGTAGCTGATTGACTAAAGAAATATGTCCTGGATATTAGACATATCAACCAAAAAGTTAAATTCGAAAGAAGAACATTAAGGTAATAGCAGTTTTATAATAAATGTAATAGAATGTATCAACAAATGTAATAGGCCATATAAATAAAAAAGAAGAAATTGTATTAATTTTTCTGGCTGCGAAAAAAAGCCTTTGATAATTTACAGTGGTCATTTCTAATAGCATATTGAACAACATTAACTCTGGGGAGGAATTCAATGCTTGGGTTAAAAGTATATACAAAGGGCAAACAGCAGGTATTACAGCTAATGGAATACGAACAATAGACTTTCAAATGAGGAAGGAATCACACAAGGTTGTCAACTTTCTACTTATTATTCATTCTTGCATTAACATCCTTGTCTTCTTGAATCTCACGTGTCCCTTCAATTTCAGTTGGGGATTTACGAGCTATATAGATACTATGCCCTTTTTCAGAGGGGGCATTCTTGCATTAGACATATTGCCCAAAAAAAAAAAAATATCCAAGAAAACAAGCAATACCAGATCTTAAAGTCCACAGAATAAACTATCACAGAAAGAGAAAAGGCAATAAAACAATTGATTAAAAATCCAAAGCTTTGGAGAATTCTACATATAAAAACAATGTTCAAAAAACAAAAATACAAGAGAATTTTAGAAATTAAATTGGAAATGATATCACATTTTTACTAGGTACAATCCCTTGGGTGATTCAGGCCAAGTGCTATGCCCACAGATTCACCAAGGCAAGCCCCTCCTACACCATCATGAAAGCTTTTTCAAGCCCTTCAGCCAGCACCAAAGTTTCCCTCACCAACTCAAGTGCAAGAAAGCAGGAGAAAATCTCCTCCCCATCTGAAGGCCTAGTGCACCATCAAAATCAGCACTTTGCAAGTAAGTGGCATCCCACAGATTCCTCACACAAGCCAAGTGCCTCATTATCGGCAATCACTGAGCAAGAAAAGCTTCAGCTGTGTGAGCTCAGCAGGTAGAGGACTTAAACTGTGCAGGGATTGTCCTGTTCCTGGAAGCAACTTTGCCATCTAGCTCTACGCTTTTGTGCTTTCTCACTCCTGACTATGTGCTTGACTTGACTCCAGCATATTCTTGACCAGGTCTATGGCTTTTCTCATAGCATTTAGTGTGTTTTTAAATTATGGACTGCTTTCCGTCTCCTTCTCAACCAGTAGTAATTGTGCGCATGAACACTGTTCATTCTCCTTTCCCAACTCTATTCCTGTTTTTGTCTATACCCGTACTCTCCTCGTGCCTCTACATCATTCTCCCACTGCCGCTTTTCAATCAAGCAATGGGTCCCCTACGTGCCCAGCTCTTTTTGTTTCCACAAGCCTCACTGCAATCGCACCACTCCCAACTGTTAGGTCCAGTGCTCTCCTTGAAGTTTTCCCTCACTTCCCCACTGCTACCAAACCCTCCACCAAGCGTGGGCTCCGTCTGCAACTCTTGTACATAATCCAATGCATTGCAATGCATCTTGGGGGGGGGG
>NW_015386204.1:1070301-1105389 GCF_001527695.2 Protobothrops mucrosquamatus | reverse complement strand
CCACCTATGCTGTACTTGTGCAATTGGTTTTTCTTGCCTAAATGTAGAACCTTGCTTTTTTCACCATTGAATTTCATTTTGTTAGATAGTGCCCAGTGTTCAAGTCTGTCCAGATCCTTCTGTATCTTAAGCCTGTCTTCTGGAGTGTTGGCTATTCCTGCCAGCTTGGTGTCGTCTGCAAATTTGATGAGTTCCCCATGCAGGGGGAGGCTTATGGAGCTAAGACTGAATACATTTCAGCATATATGGCCACCACAAAATTGTACATTGGCTCCCGGCTGGCCTGGGCCAGGGCCAAGGCAGAGGGGGCCGTTCCCTCACTGTTTCCAAGATGGCTTCGCAGCCACATGAAACCACTTCGCGGGCCGCATCCGGCCCCCGGGCCTTGTGTTTGACATGTCTGCATTAAGCATTCAAACACTGATAATGACAAAGCTTGGGAGGTCATAAGCCTGGGGAATTGTGAAGCAAGGGAAACTTTGTATCACATTGCGATCTAGCAGAAAGAAAGGTTCATGACCGTCTTCAAAGGGTACATCAGAAACAACAGTAACATTCTCTCTAAAAATTTCTACCTGGATTCCCTTGCTACTTCTATTAGCTACCAGAATGCACTTGTCCAACAAGTCCTCAAAGTGATAAAAATTAATGTCATAAAGTTCATGTTTTGTCTCCAAAGCGACAAAGTGAATGCCCAGACTAATGAAAAAAAGTTCATGACTAAACATGTCCTGCTAGAATCCAACATGTGGATTATTAGCATGCCTAATGCAAATGAGGCTACTTATGCATGGAGAAAAATAGGGGAAGGTATACATGAATAGTTATGGCATCCCATGTCAGACCTGCCAAAACAAAATGGCCATCACCACATGACATAGAGTCATTCTACACATGACTGTGCAAGAAACACTAAAGTGAACTGGCAGTCCATTAGTCTTATCACCTTTGGGTAGGCTTGAACCTGAGCCATTATTAGTTATTACTTTCATCCATTTTAGTGTTTTTACCACTATCACTCTAATTCAGTTACTTCATTTCCTGTAGTCCATTATTCAACTAATTTTATCTAATTTTCTGAACACCTCCATGTTCATAGATCAGCCAGTCATAAAATAGCTGCCAACCAAATCGTCAGGGAAATCACTCCAAGCCCTCTAAAATCAGGCTCCACTTAGCTGCTAGGCAGACTCTCCTAATGGGACTACCACTTTTGCTAAAGTCCATGATATTTATGATCCTTGGTTGCATTAAACAAAGAGGTTGCTAAGAGCAACTGTGCTAATGATTTTACACAGGACAATGCATACTGTCTAACTGTAATGGCAAACACCTGACTGAGAGAGACACCATGAAAATTATAAATGTGGGCATTGGTCACAATTATTTTTTCAACACCATTGTAACTGTGAGCTGTTGCTGTGCAAGGCAGTTGCTAAGCAAGGACTACCTGTAATTGCTATTGTGTCTTATTGCTAGGATTTTAAATTAGTTTTTTAGATATTCTGTCTGTTTCGAAACTGACAATGTCTGATAATTAGTGACAATTCCAAATGCTGACTGTGTATTTAACAGACTAGTTAGGAACCAGCTAATCAGATTACCAATAACTTATCGAAAGGCAATATAACTGTGAATGAATTAGATCCGTGATGGCGAACCTTTTAGAGACCGAATGCCCAAACTGCAACCCAAAACCCACTTATTTATTTAGTGCCAGGGCCGCATCAGCATTGTGGTGCCCTTGGGGGGGGGCAGGGAGGCGTCTCTGAGTGCTGCCTCTGGCATGCAAAAACCAGGGGTGCAAAAATGGGCCACAGTGCTGCAAGGCGCAAAAATGGCCACCGCCGCACCATGGGGTGCAGATACAAGGCGCTGCACCACACAAGAACAGCGCAGGGCTAGTGAGCATCACGCAGGCACTAGCCCTGCCTCATTTGCAACGCATGCGTGCTTGTGGCCCTGTGTGCGCATGCATGCATGTAAAATGCTTCCCCCTTTCTTTTCTTCCAGTCCACCAATCGACAATGGTTGGTGACCTCTGCTCTACCACCTCTACTCGAGCTTGCTAGTGAGCCGCTTTGCCTCCTTTGGGCTGGGCGGGGCTCCTGCTCCGGGCAGCGGTCGCAGCTGATGGACCTGCTGCTGGCAGCTGTGGTGTGTGTGCCAACAGAGAGGGCTCTGAGTGCTGCCTCTGGCATGCATGCCATAGGTTCGCCACTACTGAATTAGATCATAGCTACCTATTTTCAGTTAAGAAAAGTATCCAGAGTAACAGTCATGTTACTCTCAATTTCAACTGCAGGGAGACTGCAGTAATGTAAAACAAGGAACTGCAACTACATTTGCACAGCAGACAAACCAACAGTTTATTTAACAGCAGCAATTCAGTAATATGAAAATAATTACTTTCAACAAAACATCTAATAAAGTTGCTGATCCCAGATGATTGCAGAAATGAACAGCCAGACAGTAATTATTAATATCTGACAGAAATTATTTCCTTCCAATTTAACGAAGCCAAAAATCTTGACATGAAATCAGAATGGCCCTAGTGAAACTGGAGCAATCTTGATAATATTTTTATGCTTATGATTACATCCCAAACTGTGAAAGTACTTAAAATTGTAATAGATGGCAAGTACTAAGTGGTTAAAATAATATTTAAATGCACATCATTTGATTTTGACAGCTTGCTAAGTTAAAGTAAATAGAAAACAAATAAAAACACGAACATCTTAATGCCTATATATTAGACCTCCACAAGTACAAGAGTGATTCATTATTGGAATGGTATCTTGATAAAATATGAAAGGGCACACAGAAGTTGACCATGCTAACAGCAACTATGCTGGAAGAAAAAGTAACCTGTGTCAACGTAGTGATAAGGCTAATGATAAGCTTAATAAGATATTTTGCCAAAAAGATGTGTTGGTTTGCAAACGTGAGAAGTGAAGGTAATTAATATCAGAATGAACCAGTGCTGACATTCCATTCCAGACAAGTATTACCACATCAATTATGGGCACAAAGCATCCAAGAAGACATAATAAACTGTCCAACAACATATTCCCATTGGCTTTCATTTCTATGGGTTGAGAGGAATATACTGGCCATTCAGTACTCTTACACCTGCACCAGTGGGCAAATTCCCTCACAGACTGTACTATTTTCAACATCGTTGAATAAGAACAAATATATAGGAAAATCACAATTATAACTTTGGTTCTTATTTATGTGCATACCTTATAAAAAATTGCAATGAAAGAAACATGACTATTATAAGTTATGTCTTATTGGTGTTAATGATGTGTGTGTGCATAAGTGACAGTAGAAAAAAGGAATGGGAATTACAGGCCAATTCCTGCACAGAATGAAGATTATAAGTGGGAGGGCAAGGATACAAAGACGTATTTTATTGCAGTTCTGTTCAGATATTAGTGTTGACTAGCCTACCCTAACCTTGCATTGTAATGATACAAGGGCAGGAGTGGTTTTGTGGATCATCTCTCAAATAGTATATTACACTTGCCCAGGTACCATGGGAAAAGATGTACTATGCGCAAGATTGGTGAGAATTATTAAATAATTTCTAGTTAGCAGAGGAAATGACATTTTTATAGTAGGTCTTCCCCCCCCGCCCGCCGCAGGAATTCAACACAATTAACACTTTTGCTATTTCTCTAATTTATCTTTAAAAAACTTAGTGAATAAAGTTAATCTGAGTACAAACAACTAAACTAAGATCACTTGGTAAGCATGAATGAATAAATTATGATCTCCCACTGATGGTCCACCATTACTTTGGGAAATTTCAAAAATTATTTTTCTGTGAATATTTTGGATTTTTAGTATTTTTATTAAGACCAGATTTATTTTATTATTAATTAAAAACATTAAATGTAATTATATTTCTGATGTGATTATAAAATAACTGTTTGATTATAAAGCAGCTGACAAATTATAGAGGAAAGAAGAAAATTTGTAAATAGAAAAGTTGACATAAAAATGATTATTACAGGTAAGTAATGATTACTTGCTACAGAAACTAACAATATCAACATTTACTTTTTAAACTTTTAAGAATAGCAAGTACCAGAAAATGAAAAAAATGACTTTCCATTTATTATTTCACAGTACAAAATATTTTATTAGCATAGCTTTTACATTTTTCATACCTTTGAAACATAAAGAGTTAATTTGTCAGAAAACATAGGCCTTCCCCACATCTACTTTTGTGTTTAAATTTTATCATTTTCTATTTATATTTTTCTATTTGTTTTATTTATTTAATGTGCAGTCCTTGGCACTCTCTGAGTTTGTTGTTTTCTTGCAGGACATTTCATTACCAAACTATTCAGTGTTAGTAGGGCGTGGGGTTTGCTCTGATTTTATACACTAGTGGCTTGGTTTTGGCTTGTCAGTTTTGATTGGAATGGTCTTAGTAATTCCTTGACTGGAATTACTGTTGTTTCCTGTCAGTTTGTCTGGCAGTTTCTTGATTGGGATATTGTTTGCTTCTTGATTGTTGGTCTAATGTTTCTCTTGGTGTTAATATCTGCTCATCTGGTGTTGATTGCTGGTGAGAGGTGTTTTGATATTTTTACTTTTTGTTTACTTTTTTATTGTCTCTTTTAAATGATATGTATGTATATCTGTATGTATGTATGTATGTATGTATGTATGTTATGTATGTATGTATGTATGCAGTGCTTTTTTTCTAAAAAGAAAAGGTGCCGGAACTCACATATGTCATACAACCCGCCTTGCCTACCCTACAAGGTTCTATCCCAAAAAGATGCCGGAACTCCGTTCTGGGCGTTCTATGAGAAAAAAAAGCCCTGTATGTATGTATACTGAGGGCTAGGCTTCCAGGAATTCTCCAGCATTTGGGGCCTTGGCTTGTTCTTGGATGCTTAGTTTCCCATTGAAATTATATGGTTTCCAAATCTAAGATACACTCACATGCACAGAATAGAATTACATTGGTTAGTAGAACAAGGAATGTAAAGCACATAGCTTTGTCACCCAAATTAATAGAGAATTGCTATCTTTGTTTGTTAGTCTATGATGTATAGTGAACCTCCAGTTATGAGATAGTTAAACAAAACTAAGTAACTTCACAGGTTCGTCACTGCGGAAATGAACACTCCAACAAAATTAGCCTGTACATTAAACAAGATGGCTACTAATATAGCAATGCATGAAGAATAGATCAGTATAGATGGGTTATAAACAAACTGAATTCTGACACTGCACAGTTATAGTTATGAAACTAAAACTTAATTATTAAAACTATCATTAACTGAATAATCCCTTCTCTACAAACATACCACATTGGTAACTCTTACTTTTTCAGAATGTAAGTTTTAATTAAATTAAACATCACCTTTCAGATCTAGCAGCCTGATTGCAGATGAAGACAACAGATAACTAATTATTCATAATATAATTGCAATGTAAAACATTTTCAAGCACTGGCAATGTAAAAAGCTCTCTTTTATTGTTCACCCATGGTAAACACTGAAGGTTAACACGATATCTTTGAACCATGGTATCAGCTACTTGGGATGACTGCATCATTTAGTTCCTTGCAAAATAAATATAGCTCTATCTTGTCTTATTGCTAGAATGAGGCAGTATGACAATGTATGCTTTGCAGAGATTTAATAAACAGATTATAATAGGATAGCTGTTATCCTACTCATCCATAATTTAATTTATCAGTGCATGATATTACAGCAATCATCAGAGAAATTATGAGGAGGTTGCATCAAAGCTGGCATAAACTATGAATCTTGCTCATATAAAAGTCATGAAAACTAACCACTTAGAAAACATTAAGTCAACTAATAGTTCAGGCCAAAAAATTATTCCATAGATCTCCCATTCTTTAAAAAAAAAAGGCAGCTTTTTCTGCTTCCTATTTAATAGTGCTGGTTACTGGTTATGATTAATGCAGTGAAAAGTCTGAGTACCTTTAGCACAAGAGTAAAGAAAGCATGATAGCCAGTTTGGTGTATTTGTGGTTCTCAACCTTGACAATTTTAAGGCATATGGATTTCAACTCCCAGAATTTCACAGCCAGCAATGCTGGCTGTGGAATTTTGAGAGTTGAAGTCCACATGCCTTAAAATTGTCAAGGTTGAGAAACACTGGACATCAAGCTACTATGAGTTCAAGCCCTGCCTTAGGCACAAAGCCAGCAGCTGTGTGACCTTGGGCCAGTCACTTTCTCTCAGTCCTAGGAAGAAAGCAACAGAAACTACTTACGAAAAATCTCGCCAAGAAAACTGCAGGGGACTAGTCCAGGCAATTTCTGAGAATTATAGTTTTTACATGGGACAAAGAAAACAATTGCTTACTAGCAGTAAAACACGCATCAGTTGCTCCCCGAATATGTAGTTAAGGCAGACTTGAGAGTTGGATAGGGCCCTGGGACAGATTTTGCCACTTGTGTCTAAACACTGTCAGCAGAATAAATTATGTATAAAAACAGATCTATAACACGCGCAATAGGGATCCCACATAAGATGTTATAAGCATTGGACCTCTCTAGTGAGTTTAACCACTGCACAGCATTGTAATCCTTGCAAATTATTCAAAATACTTGTTAGGTGCTGTTTATATCCAAGTTCAATATTTCCTGCAAAACTAAATGAACTTTCTAAAGTTACATGAAACTGGTCCAACCAGCGTGGAGATTTCTGTAGCTTTCTGATAGTACTATAGAAATAATTTCAAAAAAATAAACACGGAAACAAGGAGACATAATACAAAACTAAACAAACTCAGGTGCCTAGATTTTAGTATAGTTAAGTAGAGAAGTTTCATTGCTTTCCGTCCCGCTGTTCATTATTCATTCTGCAAGTTGCATATTGTTGGTCAAGAACCCAAATGATCCTTGCCCATCTTTCCACGGAGCCCCAAAATGTACTTTGGTTATACTGTATTACTGACAAGCAATAAGAACGGAGTTTTTTGTTTTTTTTTAAAGAGTCAGTCAAGAGTTTTGAGCCGCTTGTGCCATCGCCCGTCATTTCCCGATGCTCGGCCATGTGGCATCGCTGTTTTCGACGAAGAGTCCTCGTTTGAAGGGCTGCTCGCCCTAAATTCAACAAGTCCCCTACTCACAGTCTCCCTGCGCCGGAGGAACGCGCGAACTCTCCCTAGTGGAGAACCAGCGGCAGTTCCCGTCCCTTTTCCGGTGCGAGGCGCGCGCGCGCGCATTCACAGCCCTACTCCCGCTCGCACCAGCCGACAGGCTGGCCGCACGCGCTCTCCTTTCTCTCGTGCATTTCCTAAAGTAGGAGGAAAGCCAGCTTCCCCGAGTCCTCCGTCTGCAAAACTGGGGAAGGACGACAAAAAATGCTTCAAAGTGAACAGCTCTGGGAGCCAGGTTTGAAACCGGGACTGCCGAAAACGGGAGCCCCGCCGCCGCCGCCGCCCCCCCTTCTCCCTACAACAGCCTCTCGCCCTCGTTTTATTTTTTTAATCAGATCTGAGATCTCATTGGAGGGAGTTCAGTAAATGAGGACATTTCCAGGACTGCGTGGCTTCTGCTGTTACTCTGGCACTGAATTGCCTCCGCGACTCACGAATGCATTAATGTTGGACTGCGAAATCTAATGAGGAGGAGGAAGAAGGAAAAAAGCAGGCGTTGATAGTGGTTGGGGTCTCCGGGAAGATTTTTTTTCTCTCTTTTTTTTTTTTTTTAAATCTTGGTGTTATCTTGCAGCAGATGCTCTTGCGAGAGTGGATCGTTCCTCTGCAAGCTTGCAGAAGTGAGCTGATAGAGATGCATCATCGCAAAGGAACTGCACTGACCTTTACTTATTTCTAAGGAAACGCTGTAAGGTAAGCAACCTCGCGCTGCAAATCAGCCGAAATTCTGGGAAAACTGCAGACACTGCCCCCAGATTCCCCAAGGATCAGAGTGCCTGACAAGCCTCAGCATCATGCTGGAATGAGGCTTCGGGAGAATAGTGAGTTACCATGGCTGCCTAATTAAAACTTCGCAGGGAGAGAAGTATGAGCATGCATATACGAGACGCGTAACATTTCAAGGGGGGAGGGCGAAGGAGACAGAAAGCGGTTTGTTATGCAATAGGACGTGGCTCCCCAACATTCATCGGTTGCACCTTACAAGTTTCACGGGAAATGAGCGGGGGTGCGGAGAGCTGAGGGAATACTACTCCACATGTCCTCGAATTGCACTCTTCTAGAAAAACAAATGCCCACAAATTGGGTGACTGGCTATTCACTCCACGAAGTGCTGAGGCGGTCGTGTTGCTGCTTTTCCCGGGCGTAGATTTTGCAACTAATCTCTCCGCTGGTTCTGAAGATTTTCGTCGCCGCCGCCGCCGCTACTACTACTCGTTTTTCGTCCAGAAATGAGACTGTAGTGACATCCGCCCTTCGGGCTGCATGATCACGGAGACTATACCGAGTAAATAAACGTGCCGCTAAGTTGGAGTGCGGTAGAGAACTTCCCACAGAAAGACACACCGCGGACCTCCTTGATGCGATTATCTAGGCTTTGAAGCCGGAGGTGTATGAGGAGAACCGCTCTCCGAAAAGAACGAAACCTTTGTTCCTCCTCCCCCTTTAAAGCCCACTAAGCCAGGTAACCCCATTCATATGAACCAGGTACGGAAAAGAGGGCAAAAAGCGCGGATCGGGATTCAAAGCCACAGCGGCCAGCTCGCCGGGACCTTGCGTCCTGCTGCCTCATGCTACCGGGGGGGGGGGGAGGTGTCCGCCTTGCGTCTTAACCACACGAAAATCCTCTCCTGTGACCTCGGCTTCTCCACTTAATAAAACGCTACAGCGAGCTCCAATAATAACTGGGCGCAAAGATTGCAGCTAGAGAGAGCCTGGCTTTGGAGGAGGGGGATAGAAAAGGCTGGAGAGTTCGAATGCAAGCTTCAGACCGTCTTTGGAAAACCCTGGAACAAAATGCTGTGCTTCTCTGAATGTGCCTCCAAAGAGCCTGTCCCAAAGGAGCAGCAGCAGCAGCAGTCTCTCCCTGTACTGCAAAGCTAGAGCAGGCAGTGAAGTGGTATAATTTCGACCTTGCCCGTTGAAATGGGTTAGATTTGACAGGCACAGAGGGGATTACTTAACTCATTAGTAGCTGGAAAAGAGATTAGAAGATCATTCACTGCATCCCAATTTTGGAAAGTAAATGCATGTTGTAGTAAAATAATGGTACAAAGAATTGCCCATGTGTTCCTTATCTTTCTGCATTCTGAAGCTCATACCTGTCATATGTTCTTGATATGTAGGTTAAGATCAAGATTATGGATGAAAAATTACTAGGCAGGCATCACATGATGTGGCCATTCCATCATGATGCATATACTAATAATTTCACTAAGTTTTTAATAGAGATGTTAAACTAGAAAGATAAAACTAATAGCTGCATGTATGTGTGTGCGCGCACACGTGCGCATGTGTACATAAAATATTTAGTTTACAATAAAATTTAGTTTTTGTTATATTTATGTTCATCTTATAAGCAGCAAAAGTCAAGTTGCTGAATTTAGCAATAGATTAATCTTACTAGGTAGATAACAGCATTTTTCAACAATATCTGCACAATTTTCTCTTAAAGTGTTTTTAATCAGTTCATGTGTTTAATTTTGAATTTATATTATTTATAGCACATCATGAATTTTAAATACATTTATAGTAGGTTAAATATTATAGTTTCAAATGAATGCTGCAAAGTTATTTTATCTGAAATATTTGAACAGTAAACTATTAACAATAGAATTATGTGAGCCACCATGAAGTGTGAAATAATTGCTACTACATATGAAAAAAAGAAAGTGGAACTGTTTTTTAAATTAATTCCCCTTACCCAAAGAAATTTAGGACTGAGAAATAAAGTACATAGTGTTGTTACTTTTATATCAAATATAACAAAGTAATCCTAAAGATATATTCACAATAAATCCTATTGAATTCAAGGGAGCTCTATACCAAACACTGGATAAAGAATTGCAGCCTAATTTAAAAAGTTCTTAAATATGCCTTGAGTCAGAAGCAAGCAACTATAACCACTAATAGAAAACCAGACACCCTTAACATAATGCTGTCCAGATGTGATGGGATTAATATTCAAATTTCTAATCAACATGGAGAGGAACAGTTTAGAGAAAACTTGAACTAAAAGAAGGGATTTTTCTCTTAGAAACAATTGTAGTATCCAGTATTAACACATATGCACAGAACTTTGTAAAAGACCAGAAAAGCTCAAAAAATAGTTTTTTTTCTATATACTTTATATAACTTGAAAATAATAGTATAACTGAAAAAATACAAAATAGTAGTTTTTAATTATGATTCTGTCCCTAAACTTTACAGAATGCAATCAAACTTTTCAGCTCAATGTATTTGACCCTTTAATTTGCAATATTAGATGAAGGAACTATAGTGACATTGCCTGACCAATATGCTAGACTGCCAGATTGCATTGCCAAAGATGTTCTATAGTTCTGAAATTACTTTCTAGTTTTCATTTATAAAGGATGCTTCTGTAGGGCTCTGAGGATCTTGCCCTTAATGATATTAAATGACAAATCCCAAGTTTAAGGGTCACTTTGTTAGAATTGATTAATAATAACATAATCACTCTTATTGTTATTGATGCTGCTGTTTTGGTATTTATCAGATTTCTTTTTCCTAAGGCATATATCTGCATTTGCAACTTGAGGAAGATTTTCAGGCTGCAGTATATATAAAAAACATACTGCTAATGAATATCCTTTTAAAATCCTAATGTTTTATAAACAAGTTATGAACATAACATACAAATGTTTAATAGACACATTCATTTTGTGTGCAAAATACTCTCCCCTTTATTAATCTCACTGAGATTAAGACATGTAACTGGGTATGTTCATACCCTTCTGCATACATTTTACTGTTCAGTCAGTTAAGAGTGCAGTTGGTTAATATCTAATCCATTAAACACAGTTTACATCACTGCATGTGACATCACCAGTGAAGTAGAACATACCCAGATGATTTGGACTAATAACTAATAAAACTAATGAAATTTTGCCACATCATTTGAAAGTAGTTTTTGAACAAATGATTGAAAGCAGCATATGATGCAATTGACACTGCATTAAATGATGAGTCAGGTAGCATGTTTTTCCTTTAAAATTTAAAAATAGTTATATAAAACATGGTGATTCTGTTTGTTTGCTGGGTTATTATGACTCTAGTTCATGCGATGACTTCATCACAAACCTGTATCATTGAAAAAAATGGACAGCTCAGTAAACTCAACTGTTTTCAGGACACAATTCTCAAAGAGAATTCTATATAAATTAGCTTCACAGTTCAACTGTAAAGTTTCAAACAGATTTATGTCAAGACACTGTCAGCGTGAATAATTACAGCATAGGGTTTAACATTTTTAGATAACCTCATTCATGAATCATTACAAGTGATTAATGCTCCAGTGTACATTCATGAATAATTTAATTCACAGAACCTGGGGCTAAGGGCATAAGAAAAATTCAAAGACTACAGTAATCTACATGTAGTCTTGGGTATTCAAGAAAATACAGAAGACTATACAAACCAGATTTTTATATCTTCAACAGAAGACCCAATGTACTAGTTTCAAGATAGTAAGTGCTTGGATTTTCCCCCAAACATTTTGCAGCTTACAGTTTTTAAAATTGTTTTATAAACTGTGGCATTTGAGTTCTATTTACTTTTAGTTCTGCAGGCCAACCAAATTATTGGCAGAGTGAATTTATAAAATGCAGGAAGACAGAGATGATATATAAGATGGGGCCTTAAGTTCTAGGTGAGCAGCTAGAACAATCACAACGAGAAAAACAATCTCAAAACTATAGTACTATCAATTAAAGCATTCAACTAGGACAGAGTGTAATTGTACAATAGCATTGTTATTCCCCTCCACTTCTATTTTCCTATCTTTCAGACTCTGTCCCTTATGCAGCAAAGCTAGGAAGTTGCGCAAGTAAAGAGATAAAGGCCATGCCTGTTTCTGCGTACTTAAATATTCTGAATAGGATTTAGGACTATGCTAACATAGTTGCAGTGCTGACCGTCAATTTAGATAATTTTTAAGTAAGGGATTGAGCCAAAAATGCAATATAAATTAAATCAATACATTTATAGAGGATAAAGACTATCAGACTACTAGTTTGTATGGTTCGGTTATCTCTGATATCAGATTAATATGGATGAATGAATTTTCAGTACCAGGTGTGTTCATATATTTGTCAATTTTTCACTATTTTTTCATAGCCATAAAGGGAGCAGAATGCACAATTAGATTTGTCCTTCATCTGATCCTGCACAGCTTTTCTTAGCCTGTTTTCACTGCATCTCACTTACATATTTGATGGTTCTTTGGCATCAGGTTAGGGAAGACTGACCATAATGTTCCTTTTAAATAAATGTACTGTCTCAAAATGTTTACATTAGGAAATGCAGGAATGTTACTAAAGTAGTTATATAACAGTCTATAATTTTATTTATTTATGTACTTTCACATTGCACAGAAACTCATGGTAGTATATGTTTCTTTCAGCATAAGTTGCATTTTTCCACCACGTGGGAAAAAATCTTTTGACATTTAATTCTATATTCAGGTCATTTAGTTAGTTATTTAGTTCACAGTGAGTTATTTCAAACAAAATATTTCTACAGTAAAATATATAAAACTGCTATTGCATATAACATTTTATTAGAAGACACATGACACAGTTGTTGTGTTTTTGCAACACATCTAAGTTACTATTTCCCAAGAATTGATAATGTGTTGATGACAGAGTTCAAGTTGAACACTACATCCTTCCCTAATCTTCAAATCCTTTTTCCTTTGCCAAATACCTGGGAAGTAGCATCATAACTCATGTACAAAGAACAAGTTATAACTAAGATTCAAATGCAATGCTGATTTTATCTCTTCTATATTCATATTTTGCTATTACCTGAATCCTGTTTTTGTTTTGATCTAAACAGCATTATTTGCTCTCCGAGTGAAAACAGTACACTTTTCTGCAAACACAATATTTTTTCGTGAAGTAGCAACTCTTTTTTGTATAGTTTTTATTGGTTTGTTCGAGATTTTGCTTATTCCTATCACTGAGCGTATTAAAATCTATATATTGTTTGTTAAACCTTTTAACTTAAAAAATCCCTTTAGTGTCAGTACTGTTTATACATTTATGCATTTAACAACTGAAATTGAATGTCTAGATAGTTTCAAACCAGATGCATCCTTTACAGAAGAATCATGAAATATAAGTATGAGCTTTCCATAAGTATATACAAGAAATATAACAGTTGCTACAGTTGATAGAGAAGAGAGATACAAGAGGCAATTCCTTCAACACATAAACTGGGTCTTCTGTTGTAGCTGTCAAAGACTGTTCCAGTCCTAACCACACAGTATTTGCCATGGCTGGCTTACTATTATAGTCCTTCTTAAACTCTGGAATAGCATTTGACAATCAGCCTGGGCTATTTCATGATGCAATGCTAATTCTTTTGGTAAAGGAAATCGTTATATTTGACTAACAAATTAAGCACTGAAATTTATTTCAAAGATATGACAGTGATTTCTTTGTACCATTCATAGAATTGCACAGTAGTATTAATTGACTTCATATATGTTGCTGTATATTTTCTGTTCCCCTTTCCCTAGTCAGTGTTCCTATTGACTAACTTTCTCATATCTGTGCAATGGTAAATTCAGATGAGAGACCAACCCATAAATGATTACTGCACTTATGTCCTTCAATAAAACACTTCGATGGATTTTCATTTCCATACACATGCAGATGCACACAGACACACACACACACAGTATACATATATATCTTGGAATAAAAGCTTGTAATCAGTGGTTACCATGCATGGAAATAATTTCCCATAAAGAAAGCAAGCCATCTGTTCTCATTACTCTGAGTTACCTTTCAACACGTTTACCATCTCTGTTACTGAAACCATACAGAGACAGTATTGCTTGTTTCCATACTGTTTTGTCATATTCTGTTTCGCTTTTTAGTTTCAATAATACATCATTTCTGAGGTGACATAACCCTGCTTATATACTTGCTTCCTCACGATGAGACTGATCTCTTTCATAAAATGTTTTATATCATAGGTAACACTATATTGTTGCTTCCTTTTACTTTTGAAGACTGACACTCTTTTCCACCAGACTGAATTGGTGGATGCTTCAGGGATTATTCAAATGTTGGGCACTATCAGTAAGAATACTTTCTTTCTCATGCCACTATCCTGTCACAAAGCATACATTAAATCATTACCATATAATGCAACTATCAACCACAACTATTAGTTATATCATTAATACACCATAGGAAATATACCTATCCCTGTTCAGCACAGTTAACATTAGAATAATTGTTCTGGATTAGTTCCTTTTTCTTCATTACTCATACTGCTAATGCCTTTTGCCATAGTGGTTAAAAAAAATAAATAACGGCAGTATTTTTTTTGTTAGTCATTCATTAAGAAAAATGTGGTTGAATATATGTCTCATGGTTTTATAGGCTTTTGACTCCTCTGCACAAGGAGGATGAATCCAGGACATCTGTCAGATATTATACCATAGACTCTGCAAAAATTTATCAGAAACTAGCAGATTTCACACACAGTAGCTCTTTGTGTGTCAGTGATTAATACAGTTCAGGGAAAGAGCAGTGATGAAACAAATTCTTATAGTAACACAGACCTGTCTGTTGGGCTCTAGGTACTACTGTGAAATGGACTATAGACTCCAATTGCTACTGGTCTTAGACTCTTAATCATGTCCATGTTATGAAAAGAAAAGATGTTAATGTGTTCATATGGAGATCAACATCATTATGCTCATATTGGACAAACTGACTTGCACCTATTGTTGCATCCAAATAAGGAATGGTATACTTCTCATGTTTCAGTATATGAAGAACAGAAGCCATGACAAAATAAACTAATCATTTGGAATCCCTAAAGTGAAATAACATTGCTAAACATTTGTGAAACTACACAATTTGAGAATAATTTGTCTTTAGTTATTTGTGTGATAGTTATAGCAACTACTGAGAAAACACTTTTGTCTTTGTTGTGTAGTGAGAGTTCTGAAAGTTCTGCAGTATAAGCATTGTTTTTCTTCTGCAGATGTTATTTATTCAATCAGATGCTTGAAACATCTTCACATAATTTTTTAATTAGTTTAGCTGCTGTTGCTGTGATTTCTACATCAGCACATTTTTCCTATAGTGTTATTGGAGAAAGACTGAAGCATTTTTTAATATTACCTCTATTGTTTTCTACCTGCTAAGTCAGTGATTGCAATCGTATTATTGAGCTGTTCTTGAACTTTATTCTTGGAGTGCTATCCTGAATACCATCAGAAAGTGCTCAGATCTTCCTTGTTCTTTTTAATTGAACGTGGTATGAATTTTTTTGTTTCTCAAAAGTATACTCAAATTATTTTGTACATTTATTCCTCTTGGCTTGACTCCTTTTGTGTAACTGCCACATTTTAGCTGAAATTTCATCAATCAGCATTGACGCTATGTGAAAGTATTTTCTGAATCCTGAAATTAATCTGGCATTATTTGTGCCGTGCTTATAGATTATATATATTTTTGCGGAAAAAAGTCAACCTTGTCCACTCTGATTTTAGTTTTTATTTCTGATACTGCAAAAGTGTTGTATATTCATGAAAAATAAGCTAAATGACAATTAACTCCTCTCCACTAATTTTTCCACATGGCTTCCTAACCACAAGTAAATGTGTTCAACAGAAAAAAAATAACTTATGTACATAGTTTGAACTGTTTTAACATTTATGTATAATCAGCATGTTCTATCACTTCCGCATTGTACACTGTGGCTTCAGTTAATTAATTAATGCCATCATTCCACCCTACGTCATATTACTGTGATTTTTTTGTACGGATTCTTGTGACAAATCTGGACATCAATGTTTGGCATCATATAGAAGTGAAAGGTTCATACTATCCGAATGATTTTTAATGTTTTTTTTCTGACTTTGAAATACAGCTATCAAATTATGAGCTAAACTGAAACGATAACTCAATGCTTAATAAGTGGAATACAGGATCCACAAAATACTTGACAGATTAAACTAGAAGCATTCAGTCAGTTTAGTAGATTGTGGATTTGCCTTATGCTTTGTTACAGGTTCAGTAGCCTTTTTCCCCCTTTTAAAAAATATACTGTATATCTACTGAAAAGTAAAAAGCCTCCAAAGAATTTCAAACCAATCATTATCTTCTTTTGTACTTCTGTAATTTTTTGGTTCATGTTGCTGGTAGTTAAAAAAGATTTTCCTGTACATTCTAAAGTTGGTGGAGTATGTGTATGTATGTACAGTATGTGTACAGACATACATTTTGCAGTCATTTAAGCCCTTAAATATAGAATCAATTTGTTGACATAGTGGTGTAGAGGGTAAGGCATTGACTACAAATCAAGAGTTCTAATCCTGCCTTAGGCACAAAAGCCAACTGGCTGATCTTGGACCAATCACTCACTCTTTCATCCTTAGGAAGGAGACAGTGGAAAACAACTTTTGAAAAACCTTCCACGAAAACTACATGGACTTGTTCAGACAATCAGTAGGAGTCAAAAATTGATTCAAAGTCACATGCATGCAAATACAATTCCTTTGAATTGGTGTGAGAATGATATACATGTAGTCCTCGACTTACAACAGTTCATTTTGTGATCATTCAGAGTTACGACAGCACTGAAAAACATGACTTATGATCAGTTTTCACAATTATGAACATTGTAGTGTCCCCATAGTCAAGTGATCAAAATTCAGACGCTTGGCAATTGACTCATATTTATGAAGGTTGCCTTGTCCTGTGATCCCGTTTTGCAACCTTCTGACAAACACAGTCAATGGAGAAGCTAGATTCATTTAACAACCATGTTAATAATTAACTACTACAGTGATTCACTTAATAACTGTGGCAAAAAAGGTCATAAAATGGGGCAAACTCAATTAACAAATGTTTCACTTAACAACAGAAATTTTGGGGTCAGTAGTACAACAGTTCTGTGTGAGACAGCATAAGCCAAAATGGTCAGTGGCTGCAGTTGCACATCTCTCCTACAAATTGATGATGCAGACTTGCTCACTTCATTGGATTGGGTTAATCCTTATGAGAACAGAATTAGGGTAATAATTTCTCCAATCAGATTGTGAACTTTCTCCAGATTGAAGGGAAAGTTTTTTAAAAGTGTTCTTATAATTTACTCTTTGTATGTAAATCTAATTGTAAACCTAAAAACTGCAAATCTTTTAAATAGTAAATCTAACCTTCAGAAAATCATTTATTATCACTTAATTGTGAGATCAGTTAGCACTGGGCCCAATTAGAATGTAGGGACAAGGATTAAAGAAACAAAAGGTAGCCTTCATCATTTCAAATACCTTGTAAGTATCAGAATTAACTAATTAGAATCCAGAATAGCTGGATAAACAATTGTCAATTGGATCTATTAATTTCATATTTTCTAACATTGGAACTCCTAGAATCAACTGTTATTGATCTACAAATTTTACACAGCTATTTACCAACCATTTTGATTCATACATGAATCCTAGCAAAGACAGAAGTTTTTTTGGGGAAACCCTTTCATTTGTAGAGGCAATAGTAGGCTTCCTTCACTGTCCTCACAATTATGGTGAAATTCTCCAAATGGATGATCTCCACATGGACTTTAATCCAGATTCAAATGATTTATTTATTTATTTGTTGGTTGATTTCAACATTTGTATAGCTGTCCATCTTAAACCAACTCTGGATGGCTTCCAACCAATAAAACAATACAGGTAGTCCTGGACTTAAAACAGTTCATTTAGTGATCATTCAAAATTACAATGGCACTGAAAAAAGTGACTTATGACCATTTTTCACAGTTATGCTTGGCAATTGACTCATATTTATGATGGTTCCATTGTCCCAGGATATGTGATCATCTTTTGCAACCTTCTGACAAACAACATCAATGGGGAAGCCAGATTGACTTAACAACTGTGGCAAGAAAAGTTGTAAAATGGGACAAAATTCACTTAACAACTGTCTCGCTTAGCAACAGAAATTTTGGGCTCAATTGTTGTAAGTTGAGGACTACCTCAGTTAACAAAACTGAAAACAGAAAAACCTGATGCCCCAGCCATACATCTCTGATACATCCACATTCTCGACCTCGCCCTATGCCAAGTGCAGGCTTTAAATACTCTCCAAAAGGATAGAAAAATAAGGGCCTGTTGGATCTTAGTGGGAAGGGTGTTTCACCGGACAAGGGGCTACAATGGGAAAGATTTACCTTCCTTCCCCAGCACTTAGCCCAATGTCATTGCCATTTCTTGTCTTTGGAACCTTAACTTCCATTAAATCACCTTTTCTAAAATAGATAGTAATATGTCACAAACTACATTAAATATCTGGTATGTACATCTATCAAATTCAATCCACTTGTGTGCAGAGTGTTTGAATCAAATCTTGAATTCAAAACACTTTCAAAACTTTTGAAAATGGCACATGTTGTACTCAGAACCACTGTTCTACATTCAAAATGGGTGCATCAAATTTAAGCGGGTTTAATTCCAAGTGTTTTGTGCATCTTGACAGTTCGTATATTAGTTTTACAAACTTAATGACAGTATTTTTAAGTTTTTTTTATTGCCTTCTTGTATTATATTTATTTGGTATGTAACAATTTGGCTTTCTTCATAAATGAAAAGTTCTGATTGGGTGGGAGAATCAGTAAAACGGGATAGCCTTTGAAACTAAGACAATTCTTAATTTGTATGAGAAGTGGAAGTCACTCTGTTCTAAATAAGCCAGTTATTTTATATTTGATCAGACTTTCAGTCTTTCTCTGCTTTTACTTATTGCAGACATAACCCTAATGTGCATATATGGTATAATGATAGAGTTTTATTCCTTAAATAAAACTACATGCAAACAGGTATTCCTTGACTTACAATGGCAACTGGGACCACAGAAATTGCTGTCAGTAAGTGATGCGGTCATAAAGCACAGCTGCCATGCTTAGTGACAACAATCCCTGCAGTCTCGGTTGCCAAGCACAGAGGGACTGGTGTGTGTGTGTGGTGGAGGACTTGCAACCTTCCCTGCTGGCTTCCCCATTGCCTTTCTGAGGAAGCCAACAGGGAAGGTTGCAAATGGCGATCAAGCAGTGGGATGTTGAGATGGCCAGAATTCTAAGGATCAGTCGTTAACCACCATTTGTTCAACGCTATTGTAACTTCAAACAGTCACTGAACAAATGGTCACAGGATAAGGATTATGTTACCTGTTGTTGGTCATTTACAAGCTCAAGCATAAAGTGTCTATTAACAGTAGGATAACCATACTAAAATTTTCACTAAACAAATGTCCACAATCTGATTGGTGCTTAATAATCTTAACTGCTAGATATTTTTCTGTTTGACTACTGTTAGGTTGCCAATACTTCTCAAAGCATGTATTCAAGCATCATTTAGACTGTATTATTTTGGTGTTTCCAAAAATACAAAGATTTATTGAAGTTAAAAAGGGGTTTTATTTTCCAGGATTGTATACAACCAATTAGTAATAGTATATTTGTTATATTTTAGGCTAAGTAACAAGATGGCCAAAGGAACCGATCATGAGATGAGGAATCTTTCATCTCCAGCCTCACAATCCCTCAATGATGAAAGTAAGTGGTATGTCAATGGTTTTCCCTTGGTTTTATCTAATAGAACTTTTATATACACAGTGTGATATACAGCAGTTTATATAAAAAATATTTATGTAATTTCTTTAAGAAACCTCATATAAGTTAAATATTGAGTGGAGAAGAAAACTAATTCAAGCTACAGTGATTAAACAAGTGACTAATCATATAGATAAATTTATTTGAGAATTCTCATTTACTGTGTAAAGGTTAGGGTTTTTTGTTTTTGCATTTATTTATAGTTGATTTATACATCCCCACATCTAAAAAATAGTGGTTCTGGGCAATAAACACAGGATTAAAGTCAGTAGAACAAAAGGAATCCAAAGGCAGTCAGAATCCAGCCATAGTCACGTGAGAAAGCTGCAATGATGAGCTTATCCAACCTACAGGTCCCAACATCCACGTTTTCAAGGATTTACAAAATACCAATAGGGTTGGGTATTACCACTATTAATCTCACGTTTCTTTTTAGAATATATTACCCCATAGTATTTAATTTTCAAAGCTACAGTTGAAGCAAATAGGTAAGCCCACTGACTGTTTCTGAACCATCAAATTAACAAAAAACAGCATGAGGATATCAGCAATTTAATACTAAAATATGACCTCATTCCCCATTCCATATTTAGTATTTTTATTTGGTACCTACTTGTATCTAAGAATAGTGCTATATGTTTTCTCATCCTGTGAGATAGGTGAACAATTGTGTTCTGCTATATTTAATTTTAGTTGCTCCTAATACCTAATTAGGCAGGACAAATAAAGGAATCATGTTGATTTTAAAGTGAACTGCTATAGAAATGAATAAATTAAAATCAGTGAACATATTTCATTTTCTAAAAAGAAAGAGCAAACAGAACTCATGCACTTAAGAGTCTTAGCAAAGATGAATTCATCCATCAAATTACTGTCCTAAAGTCACTTTGTATCCCAGATATATTAAGTTCAGTATTACAATGCATGTATTTACAGCCCTTGAAGCATACCAAATTCTTATTCACTAACCAACTTTATAGTTGCACCAAAGTAATAAATGTACAGAAATATTAAAGATAGAGAGATTTTTGCCTTTGTCTTTTAAACAGTATACTTTAGTTCTTTCAGAATAGCTGAAATGAAAGAGGTTTGTGAATTATTTTGAATTTATTATCTTGGCTGATGGAGTAAAATTGAAAGCACACTTCATTTTCAAGATAATAAAGTTGCTATTTCAGTATTCAGAAACTATAAGCTATTAGTATACTTACTGATATGCTTAATCTTGTGATTGCTACTTTTCTTTTCTCATGCCACCAAATGATTTTATATATTACTCCTGTTTTATGCACAGGTAGTATTTCCTTCTCCATAATGCTACTTAACTCCTTGGCTTTGGGGTACATAAAGTATCCTCATTTATTTCTAACCTCTAAATTCCCGCAAATCCTTCTTAATTTTGAATGACTTTGCTACTTTTTTTATTTGGTTTTGGGTCACTCATTTATTTTAAATGATCAAATTTACTCTGACCAATTTACTTTTTTTATTCAATTGTGTCTGATTCTCTGAGACTGCCTGGACAAGTCCTTACAGTTCTTGGCAAGGTTTTTCAGAAGTGGCTTGCCATTGCTTCCTTCCTAGAACTGAAAGAAAGTGACTATCCCAAGGCCACTCAATTGGCTTCAGAGCCAAGGTGGACTAGAATTCATGGTCCTCTAGTTTTTAGTCTGATGCCTTCACCACTACACCAAATTGTATATATAAGTGCAAATAATATTTGTTATTCCATTTTAAGTGTGTTTTCTCTGGTTTGTTTCTTCAGTTTATTCTGTAACAAAATAGCAAGCTTTAATTTTTTTAAAATTTTCTCTCACATCTTTTTTGCACTGTTCAACCCAAAGGCATTGTGAAAATGGATAAAAATTAACCAGAGTTATGTTCTCTTCTCATGCAGTTTGGCATTGTTCTTCAGAAATAACTTATTTTCCTGTCTTAGCAACCAGGCTAAATGTTTAAAACAAATATAAATCAAGATAATAAAGTAAGGTGTAATCTTTTCCCTAAGTGGAAGAAAACTGCCACCTGCAACAGCTTAGTTACATTTAACAATTGAACACAGTAGGGATGTTAAATATGTAGTACAAACTCTTAATATTTTGCCATTTAAAATTAACATTTCCTTATTTCTGTATGAATACCCTATAAAAGTATAGCTTTGATGCATCATATTAAAAGTAAGATAATGTTTTTCTTCTAGATTATTGATTTTGTGGTAATTTGAAACTCAATAAATGTGGATGGTTCCATTGCCAAGAAAGCAGTTAAGGGTCACATTTTCAGAAATATTAACTTTGCCTACAAAGAAATAGGAACACTTTTAAAACAGATGGCTGCTTATACACATTGACATTTTCCTTAAACATTATTCTTAAAAATAACGAGTATCACCCAATTTGCAATCAGTTCCAGTTCCAAAATGACTAGCAATAAATGTAGATCTGTTTGTTCTATTTTTTTTAATTTGAGGCTTCTGCACTGACTAGAGATTTAATTTCATGCCCTAAATTTATGGTTTTAAGTTTACAGTAAGTTGTTTCTATCTATAATCTCTTCAGGAGTTAATTATGCTATCATCAAACATAACGGTAGCAAATGAAATGAAGAACCTTCAAGTAGAAGGTAAATTATAAGGATATGTTTGTTACCAAAATTATTCAGTGACAATCATTCTGTAGAATGAAAATATCCTCCTGTATAGTGTTAAAATGTCAATATATAACATTTTTTATAACTCAACTGTTTTTTTCTCTCCCACCTCTCCTCACTCTGGAAATAATGATTTTTCCATAAATATGGGGAACATTCAGTCATAGCTAATAGTTGTCGTCCATTTGGCCAGGTTTGAGTATTCTTAGCGATATATATTTAAGCAAGAACTGCTCTCTCCATTAAAACATGGAGAACATTATGCATACATCATTTTTTTATGCATAATGCAATTCTGAGGGCTTACTGTTTCATTTACATCTGGAGAACAGTGATATTACACTAAGTGATGTCAATGTAAGACAATTTAAAGCAGCATTTAACCTTCCTAAGATAAAGTACATAGTTTTTTTGAATACACTCCCGTATACAAGATCACAGGTAGTCCTTGCTTAATGACTGTTACTTAGTAATCATTCAAAGTTACGGCAGACCACCTAAAAGCTACTTATGACATGGTTCCAGAGTTATAATGGCTGCACACACCCCTGTAGTCCCATCGCATTTCAGGTGCTTGGCAGTTAGCTCGCCTTTATGGATGGTTGCAGCATTCCATGATCATGCGACTATGATTTATGACATTTTTTGCCAGTTTCCAGCCTTTTTTGCCTGGTTTGCAATAAAAAATTATTTGTATTTAATAACCATAGTGTTTAACAACCACCATATTCACCTGACCATCGTGTTTAACAGCTGGAGCAAAAAAGTCATAAAATCAAGGTTCAGTTTGTGGATGCTTTGACTTAATGATGGAAATTCTGGGTTCCCCCATAGTCCTAAATGAAGGACTATCTGTATATTCTTTGCAGAAAAAAAGACTATTTTTTTGAAATAAGGAAGGAGGAGCTCACCCCTTATTTGTTTGCATTAGGATGTAATCTGATGTCTACACCTATTTGGGACTACTACATATATAGTTTTAGTATGTAGTCTGAGTCTAAACTATCTTAGATCCCCCAAAATCTAGTCTAATTGTTGTATCACCCTATCTGACAGGAATTCTGGCTAACTTGAAAATCTGCACATTTTTACTACTATGTCTTTTGGATTTCTTCATTTGCTTTGGTCATGTATGTATATTACTATTTTTAAAGTTCTAATCCATTATTGTTACTTACGCATTTTATAATACACAAAAAAAAGCAAGGCTCCATTTTTAAGTAGCCAGAAGGTCCTAAATATTTTTTTTTACAAAACAAATCATGCCATTTGAATAAAAACATCCACAACTAGGGTAGTAACAGTCTGTCTAACATTGTTTTTGACTTCAGGTACCATAGGAAGTGAGGAACCCAGCAAATGCTTGCTTGGAGTCTCTGAGAGTGAAGTTGATTCAGCAACATCACTTGCCTTAGAAATGAAATATGCATTGGATCCCAATCGGCAAATCAAGAAAAGAAATAAAGCCCTACAGGTGAGATTCAAAGACATCTGCGAGGCCCAGAATGAACAAAGGGACAAACAGCTCTCTTTGTTACAGCAGCCTGACCAAAAGGAAGCAAAACCCATCTCTTACAGAGCAACTTACAGAAAATACATGACAGTGCCTGCCCGAAGATCAATCCCGAATGTTACTAAAAGTACAGGAGTTCAGACTTCGCCTGAACTTAAAAAGTGTTACCAGACCTTCCCTTTGGACCGGAAAAAGGGAAATGTAATCAAAAGCATAGCTTCAGTGGACACTTTTCCAAGTCAAAACAACGGATTCCTAATTGATGTTAAAGAGAAAGACAGCAAAATCTCAGGAGAGGCTATTCAGTGTAGCAAGAAAGTCACTGGATTTGTGACAGCTGAATTTATTTCACATACTAATGAACGCATGAATGCAATAGAGCCGCTTTCCAAGGACAACTGTTTGGAGACATGTATAAGCACTGATTTGCACAGCTGTAGTAAAGAACCTCCTTCTCTACAGGACTCAGCAGCTTCAGTTTTAGAAGAGGCTGATTATCAGCTGCATGACAAAGCAAAACACCACACTGGGCCATTGAGGTATGAGGAAGCTAATCCAGCTAGCCAAGGAAAAGTGTTCAAGACAGAAGTAGCTTCTGTCTACTTGCCTGCATCTGGTTCACACACCTCACTGGCTGACCAGCAACATTTTGCAGCACCAGGGAATGACTGGTCCCTGTGTCCAGCCGATGAGGAGGACAGAAAAAGAACTCTGCATCTTAATGGTCTGCAGTCACAAGCTGTAAGTACAGCTCAGGCCTATTCCACACAGGCACAGTGCCAGTCTACCCTATGTAACGAACAGACCCTTCAGGTAAATGTTTCACCTATGGAAGGAAAACAGCCTTGTCAGACAGCAGTTGCTATGAGTGAAGGATGTCAACAAATTGTGCCTCATACTGAAGTGGTAGATTTGAAAGCACAGCTACAGATGATGGAGAATCTGATCAGCTCAAGTCAGGAAACCATAAAGGTCTTGTTGGGTGTTATTCAGGAGTTGGAAAAGGGAGAAGCTCATAGAGAAGGGTAAGTTGTTTTTTTAAAATATATATATACATATACAAGAATCTCATTTGATTACTTTAATAATAATTATTCCTGACTCAACAGTACCTGAAAATTGTAATTTAGCATCTAACTTCACAGTTAGATTATTGCATTAATGCTTTATATGACCTTTCTATTTCAGTGCATCTCTAATGATCTCACAGTATGTGTGCTTTAATACAAAGGTACTTTTAAAAAACATGTTTCTGGTAACAACTGCTTTCAAATAATGTTAAAATTAAAATATATTGCTTACATATATTTGCCATAAAACAAAAGGGTCATGTTAAAACTAATAATATCTGCTATATGATTACCCAAGAACTCTTTCATTAATTATTTAAAACCAGAATAGACTAGGAGGCAACAAAAAACATTGCTCAGAATGCTGAAACTGCCCAAAAGAAAAGCATTAGTTCATAAAAATGAAGTGCAGAATATATTGTTCTGCATTCTATAAATGTTTTGAAAGTATTGCTCACAACATACTTAACAAGCACAGCTATTTACTCAGATTTATGTTTTTATTTGATGATTGCAATTTCTGTTCCTTTGCATCTCACTTACACTCTTTTTTGCCTTCTAAAAAATATAATGCCTATATTTGCTAGTCAATTCAGTGGTTGTATTTTAACAAATGCAACTTTCTATCTCCAACTTCCTGTTTTGTGTAGTTCATGCTTCCTCTGCTCCAGTAAACTTTCCCTCTTTGATTCATTTCATCATACCAAAATTACTAAGATGTGCTTTTTTCATTTTTGGCTTTAGAAGTTGCTTTCACCCCAAACAAGCTACTGATTAGTACATGTTAAAGATAACAATAATTATAAACATGGCAATTGTTCTATGTAATAACATTTGCTTAGCCAAAATGATTTACAGCACTTATTTAAATTTAAAACTATATCTATGTCCCAAGGACAGGCTATACATTTCAAGTACAGCAGAATTGATTCCAGTTGTTTCTAGATTTAACTGATCATTTATTTTGTGCATGCTCTTTTACATCTAATAGTGTAATTCAACCCTTTAACTATGTGTATTGAAACTCTTTAAGCTTTTCATATTTGTATTTCCATTATATAATGGCATTATTGTTTTGTTGCCTCAGAAAGGCTGAATGTGGGAGGAAATACAAGTATGGTACTGAAGAGGCCCTGTAGTTTGTGTCTTTCAAAGCAACAATTCTTAATGTTGACCTACTAGCAGAGATCCTATGGCTGATTATAGGATTTAGATTGATTTCATTATTGAAATTACCATGCAAAGTTAAAGGTTTTTGGCATATTTTTTCAGTAAGTAGTCAGGAAACTACAGATGCAACAGTATAACCCAGTTATATGGCATGTATAAATAAGGATTTACAGCTTCCTGTAGTATTCCTTGCTTTCTATTCCTGATGGAAAATAAACAACAAAGTCTTAAAACTAAGCTGGGAAGGACCAAGGTTCAGAATGCACAATTTAACATATAAAATGTAGCCTAACGAGACTTATTCTCTGATTAGTAGTTTCTGCTTCTTGCTAAAGATGCTTGTGGTGAAGGAAGCAGTATTTCTATTTCACGTGCTCGTTTATTGGCTGCTGTTATTTCCAGACAGACCAATTCCTTTTGCATCAGACCCATTGCAAACTATCATTTAAAAGAAAGTTTTAGTATATCCCTGGGAAGGATGGAACTACAGCTTTCCCCTTACATTTGGGGGAAAGGGGGGCAATTGATCTTTATTCATAATTGACTATAGAATAAAAATGTGAGGAGAAATGACATTGAGATTCAGAATGCAGACTAAGGACCGAAAAACATTAGGACACTAGGACAGATAAAAAGGAATATCAAAGCATTATGTGTTGTCAGAACTTCATAAATGTTTTCACCATTCATAGTTATGACTAGGCTGCTCGTGAATAGAGGTTTAAGATTCTTTTTTTTTTTCTTTTAAGCATAAAGAAGAACAAAGACCTACTTCCCTTGTTTATACTTAAAATGATATTCAAAAAGCAACAAGACTTAAAAGTGAATGCAGGCTGTCAATACTTAATTGTTTATATATTTGGTTATATCTCAAGTAAAGTGAACAAATTTACATATTATACAGAGAGAGAGAACAACAAATTGGTATAAATCAGTTTTTAGTTAACAACTAAAAATATTAAAATGATAAAACTAAAACATATAGGCTCTTATTTTTTTAACAAAAATATGTTTATGCTTGTGTGCATTTTATACTTATTAAAAATTACATTAATTTCTCATCTGATATATGGTATTATGCATCCATCTCAGCAGTAGATTACTCCCCTTCCTGGTGAGAAGCATCTTCTTTACAAGTTGCTGAAAAAACAGACCCTAGAACAGGGGTAGGCAACCTTGACTCTTTTATGACTCGTGGACTTCAACGCCCAGATTTCCTGAGCCAGCACAGCTGGCTCAGGAATTCTGGGCGTTGAAGTCCACGAGTCATAAAAGAGCCAAAGTTGCCTACCCCTGCCCTAGAAGATGCTTGTGCACTCTAATTTAATAGCATCTATGTCTGACATGAACTAAAGCATTTTAAACTCAATAGGTGAGTTACCTACTGCAGATGTAAATGTGGCCATATAGTTAAAAATAAATGAAATTATATATACTTTAGTCTAGAAGCTTCTACTCAAACCTATTCCTGATTATAAATTGAATTGGTTTGCCTGTGGAAGATGACCAACCACGAATATGACTTCAATAAAACCTTGTATTTTTCCTTCCCAGAATATATAGCCAGAGCCTCTTCAACACATTTTATATTCCTAGAGCAATGGAAGAAGAAATAGCAGAGAGCTCATGGCTTATGGTTTGATTCATTTTATTCTTTTGCTTAAATGAACAAAAATAATTTTCTTCAACATCATTTTATATTACTATAGCATTTTTATACCAGAAGAACCTATTGTGATTTTATTTCATTTTAAAACTATTTCAGTACCCAGGTACTTTTGAAAGGATAGAAACGAACCTTTGTTCTTTTAAAAATACTTTTATTAACATATGATTTGTTACAAATATAGGCTCTACTTCTAATGAAGAAAAGGATAACTTTGAAACTAAAAGGTAGATAGATAGACAGACAGATAGATGATAGATATATAGACAGACATACTGCAATGCAATGCAACAGAGAAAAATATAAATCCTGCTACTAAACACAGTCATGACAAAGCCTGCATAGGCTGGTGAAGGAATTATTTAGTAACACCAATTTATGTATTTATTGGATTTAAATCCTAACTTTTTTACTTAGCTTGCATTACCACTTCTAGATAATGTATGCAATTGGGATTCTAAATTCAATGGAATCCTTTTTAAAAAATAGAAAGTGAATTAATTATTTAGAAAGTCTGAAACTAACCTTACTTTAATTCTTAGGTAAGGGAATTAATATTATAAAAATGGCACTATATACCAAAGATAAGCAGTGCTGTACCACTATAAATAGACAATGAAGAACCACAAAATACAGCCAATTTTTCTTCTCTTTTCATAGTACTCTAGACCAGTGATGGTGAACCTTTTAGAGACCGAGTGCCCAAACTGCAACCCAAAACCCACTTATGCATCGTCGAGTGCCGGGTGGGTGTGGCCCATTGGCTGGGTGTTGCCCATTGGCTGGGTGTGGCCCATTGGGTGGGCATGACTGTAGTGGTAACGGCAGACTGGGTGGGACTAAAAAGTTCAATCAATTCCAACTTTGCAAGAACTTTTTTTCCCGCGAGTTGAAATTGACTGATTGAACCTTTTGTTGTTGTTGTTGCACACGGCGGCGGAGGCCTATAGTGAAAAGGTTTTATAAAACCCAGCTGAAGGCCTAGGACTGGGGTGACAGTGCGTGTGCCCACAGAGAGGGCTCTGAGTGCCGCCTCTGGCACCCGTGCCATAGGTTCGCCACCACTGCTCTAGACCATCTTCTTCCTCTAAACAGTGAATAGTCCAGATCATCACTGATGCTGGATCCGTACTAGCTTTTTTCTCGTGGGCCTGCCTATTTATTTATTTTTGCAAACCTTATGCTGATAACTTGATTGTTTTCATTGACAATGCTGTTTCAACAAAATAAGGGTAAACAATCAGCTGTGTAAGTGTGAGACTCCACTAATATGCTGAAATAATAACTTTTGTAGATAAGGATGGGGAGAGGGACAATGTGTTATATCACTTTCAAATTCTAATACATTTTCAACCCTAATTAAAAGTCTTATAGTTTCATTATTAAGCTCTATATGACTTGGTTCCTCTTTATTTTTAGGATTGTATCTTCCAATACAATCAACCCATTCAATGAAATATTCATGAGAGATCAGGGTTGCAGACCAGTAAGTTGTAATTATGGAACATCTCTGTGAGGATAGCTTGGTTCTTGATGGTATTTCAAAAGGCTTTGAAGATTGTCTTCTTTTAAATACTAGTTATACAGTCAGTTTACCATTTTAATTTTGTTCTTTTGCTGGCTTCAGATAATGTTTAGGCTGGTGCTATTCATATATCTTTCATTAAAATATATAATATATTTAATATAATTAATATATATAATAACATGTAATTAATGAATATAGTATTAGTATAATTAATATAATATAATATATAGTATAAAAATTATAGTCACAGGTTTTAAGGAGGCTCAAAGGGGAATTTTTTGAAGATTATTTCTTTTCAATCTCCTTAAATTGATTTTGATTAGTTAGTAAATCTATTGCTTAATAAATAATAATTACAAAGTAATAATAATATATTAAATTTATATGTCCTATAATTCCTTTGATTCTGGAATGTATATAATAAATATACATTTGCCCACTGACAAAGAAATGATTGGTCTACAATTGTAATGGTAGGTTTATTTTAACAGTGAGACAGAATAACAAAAAAAAAAAAATCCAGAAAAACGCATTTCAAAAAAGTTATAAATTGATTTGCATTTTAATGAGTGAAATACGTATTTGATCCCCTATCAATCAGCAAGATTTCTGGCTCCCAGGTGTCTTTTATATAGGTAATGAGCTGAGATTAGGAGCACTCTCTTAAAGGGAGGCTCCTAATCTCAGCTTGTTACCTGTATACCTGTCCACAAAAGCAATCAATCAGATTCCAAACTCTCCACCATGGCCAAGACCAAAGAGCTGTCCAAAGATGTCAGGGACAAGATTGTAGATCTACACAAGGCTGGAATGGGCTACAAGTCTATCGCCAAGTAGCTTGGTGAGAAGTTGACAACAGTTGGTGTGATTATTCACAAATGGAAGAAACACAAAATAATTGTCAATCTCCCTCAGTCTGGGGCTCCATGCAAGATCTCACCTCGTAGAATTTCAGTGATCATGAGAACAGTGAGAAATCAGCCCAGAACTGCAAGGGAGGATCTTGTCAATGATCTCAAGGCAACTGGGACCATAGTCACCCAAAAACCAATTGGTAACACACCATGCTGTGAACGACTGAAATCCGCAAGGTCCCCCTGCTCAATAAAGCACATGTATAGGCCCATCTGAAGTTTGCCAATGAACATCTGAATAATTCAGAGGAGAACTGGGTGAAAGTGTTGTGGTCAGCTGAGACCAAAATCAAGCTCTTTGCCATCAACTCAACTTGCCATGTTTGGAGGAGGAGGAATTCTGCCTATGACCCCAAGAATACCATCCCCACCGTCAAACATGAAGATGGAAGCATTATGCTTTGGGGGTGTTTTTCTGCTAAGGGGACAGGATAACTTCACTGCATCAAAGGGACGATGGATGGGGCCATGTGCTGTCAAATCTTGGGTGAGAACCTCCTTCCCTCAGCCAGGGCATTGAAAATGGGTTGTGGATGGGTATTCCAGCATGGCAATGATCCACAACACATGGCCAAGGCAACAAAGGAGTGGCTCAAGAAGTACATTAAGGTCCTGGAGTGGCCTAGCCAGTCTCCAGACCTTAATCCCATAGAAAATTTGTGGAGGGAGCTGACGGTTTGAGCTGCCAAACATCAACCTTAATGACTTGGAGAGGATGTGCAAAGAGGAGTGGGACAAAATCCCTCCTAAGATGTGTGCAAATCTGGTGGCCAACTACAAGAAATGTCTGACCTCTGTGATTACCAACAAGGGTTTTGCCAGCAAGTACTAAGTCATGTTTTGCGAAGGGGTCAAATACTTATTTCACTCATTAAAATGCAAAACAATTTATAACTTTTTTGAAATGCGTTTTTCTGGATTCTTTTTGTTATTCTGTTTCTCATTGTTAAAATAAATCTGATCATTTTTTTGTCAGTGGGCAAACGTACACAATCAGCAGGGGATCAAATAATTTTTTCCCTCTCTGTAACTAGCAAAATAATAGTGAGATAGACCAAAAACCCTATCATATATGAAAGCTCTCATGAGGGGAAAACATCTTCTTTTGAAGTGCTTTTTAATTCAGATGAATCCTAGCTCTAAATGTATCGTCACATTTAATATATCAATTGGCTTCTGTCTCTTTACAGGAAACTGAATAAGCCACTTCTTTCAAACTTTCAAATCCTTTCCATACTTATTACACCTATTATCTGATTAAATATTACATCTTGATCTCTGCAATAAACTCAATCTTTGATTTTTCTTTTGAGTTGGGGAGGGTGCATGTGACATAATTTAAAATCATTCTCTAATCCTACATTTTAAACTCAGAGAAAAATGTTCTCAACACAATTATGCAATATAAGTATATTTAATCTTGCATTTTCCATTATATATATGAAACTTTACGCTTCTTAGAAGAACAGCTATTAACTGTAACAATTAACTGATCAGCTATTAAAACTTTTGTCCCAATCAGTATTTCTCTTCTACATAAATATTTACAGCAAAATATCTGTGAAAAACGTTACATAGGTCTACAAAAATCAGATTGCTGCTTTTTGCTGTCCCATTTCCCCTGCAAAATCCAGCTGGATTTTGAATCCTATTCCTACATAATTTTTTCACATGTATTTTTTCACAGATATTGTTCCAAGGGGAAAAACTTTATGTCGAAATCGGACCTTGACTATGTAATGAAAGCTTCTTCTCATTTGTTGAGACTTGACCCATTAAAGTAAGTCTTCTACTATCAGTGCTATCGGACTGTTATAAATAATAAATTATTACATCCTAGTTCACGTATTAGAAATAATCAGAAAGTCCATTATGTATAAGGGAACTAGTAAGATAAACAACTAAGGGAAAATATAAAATTGAATACAACTATTGTTAGAAAATTAAAGAAAGTAAAAGCATTGCTGAATTTTGCACAAAATTCAATACGATACAGAATGCTCTAGTTATAGTTTACTGGGAAATGACATAGTATATTGCTAAACTATACACTAGTTTCTTTTTACACAACTTTACTAACCCAGGAAGAGCCCAATTTGGATCTTAAGGTATCATAACATGCACAGGAACAATAGTATACCCCTGAATATTTCATACAGCACAGACTGATTGTACTTCTTCATGTTTTCGATTGATTGTGACAGCTAGGCTCAGGGATATGAGTAGTCCATCAAATTTCAATAAATTGTTCCTTTTTAGCCAGAATCTATCCTATAACATTGTTTGTCTATCCATTCCGGTAATTTGGATAGAGAGAGGGGGAATTATTTCCTTGAAAAATCTTGAAAGCCACGTACCAAATATTGGATCCAGAATTCCAAAAGAAAAAAAAATACTTCTTCAAAAATTAGAAACTGGGAGATGAAAGCTACTAGCTGACGTATGTTTAATGAATATTTATTATACTTCAATAAGAAGTAGAAAATGTAGGTTACATTGTTTTTTATTTTTTCCTCCTTCCTTTGCTTTCACCCATTTTTACCTTTAATTAGATAAAGATACATATAGAGAACATACTTTTTAACATTAAAGTCAGGATTTTTTCCCCACAAAGTAGCCTGCCTATAATTCTGTAAATGTGTTTTTAATAGATTTTTCATGAATGTAGATATTTTAAAGTTTCTTAGAGCTTGCAACAATTCACCATTCTAGACAGTAAATACTGCAAGTATATTTTGACATATTGTCAAGATATAACTACCATGCAAGTCAATTTTCTGTTGACTTTTTGCCTGCAATGGCTGCTTGTTTGACTGTTCTTTCAGTTATGCTGCCCCTTTTACTTTTACCATGAACTTTTCCCCTAGGAGTGAATTTCTTGTGGGGAAAAAAGCAGACCTTTAAAAAAATGTTATTGTTTCAAAACAAAAATGTTAAGCACAGATCTTCCCAGAAAACATTTAATGTCCTTGTACTATAGAAAAAGATTATTGAAAGTTTTAGAAGCTTTAATGAACTAGGTACGCATAAGTCTCAGAAATCTTCTCTCCCGTTATATTTAAACCAAGAAATCATTCAGTTCTGCGTATCAGTCTGAAAATTTGAATATCAGCCTGTCTAACTTAAGCCAAGCTGTTCTGGAATTTCTTTATTTTATATTATAGTTTGGGTTCCTGTTTTCATACACACACACACACACACACACACACACTATATATATATATATGTGTGTGTGTGTGTACACACACACACACAACTTTCTAAGATATTACCTTGCTAATTATTGTAGTTAGCACTATCTGGGAGTAAGGTTTGCATAAAGCATAATGTTCCGTCTGCCAAGGGTTATGGTAACCAAAACTATACTATTCTCCTTATTTGTATGTACTGTTGTTCGTAACTCAGTGTTTTGGACAAAAATAGATATCAGGCAATACGCAGCTTGGGTCAACTGAGCATTTTTTGAACAGAATTTTAGAGACTGTTTCTGTCACATGAGTTCAATTGCACACTGATAACTAGGACTATGCAGTGGTTCAGATTTGAAGGAGGAAAAATGGTTCATAACATGCATGAGCACATACTTAGATTCTGTGAGCAACTCCTTACAGCATCACTATCTTTTCCTAAAAAATACAGCCATATCATTGCAGTTAAACATGCTAATATTTTAATTAAATGCTGAGAGCTGCTACATGAGCATATGGTGTGCCCTAAAATACCTTCGTTCCTTCAATGTTCATGTTTGTTCTAATTCTTTCTCAGTGTCCAGCTTTCATAGCCGTATATTACCATTAGAAAGCCTTAAATATTTTGATCTTTTGTGCTCATAGAAATAACTTTAATCTTCATGTTCTTGTTTAAGCCCTCCTCCCTAGAATTAATTTCCTCTTTACTTCTCCCACATAATTTTCATCTTTACTCATGAGCCCAAGAAAACAGTATTACCATCTTCTTTGCCAGCAAAGGTTGGCATTACTTTTGTTGCCCTAACGTTTAACATTAACCTATATTTTTACATTATTTATCTTCTAAGTTACTTTCAGATAATGAAATGGTGTTACAGATTTAAATTGTTAATATTGCAGCCTCTAATTTTGACTCTATCTGCTATTTCTATTAATCTTTCCATTGCTAAAAATGTATTTGCTATATAATTTAATACAGTAGTACCTTGGTACTCAACTGCTTTGAAACTCATTGAATTTGTTACTCAACACATTTTGAAGTGTAAATTTTATCCAGGTACTCATTGTTTGTTTGATACTCAACATGCAAGCTAGAACTTGTCAATGTCAGCTGCTTTGTGACTCACTACATTATTACTTATTGGAAAAATTTGTTTGGTACTCATCGATTTTGGTACTCAACACGCCTCCCAGAGCTAGTTAACGACCAAGGTACCATTGTATGTCATATAAATTTGGGGCAATATATATCTGGCCTCACCTTCTTTATTTTCTCTTTCCCCCCCTTTCCCTCTCTCCCTCACCCCAAATCAGTTCTTACAGTTACAATACAGCTCTTTAATTAAGAGAATTTTTAAATTCCAAATAAGTAAATGTGTTTATAGGCTATCTAGAAACATGCACAATATGTGCACCTGCATACACAGAATCATTGGATAATTTAATAGATAATACATGATGTGCTGGAAGAATGTTGTCAAATATTTATCCAGCTTTTGAAGTATCATCCCAGGAATTACATTGATTCTGCTGAACATTAATAGGATTTCAGATTTTACATAATTCTAACACTGC
>NW_015386204.1:1014930-1070201 GCF_001527695.2 Protobothrops mucrosquamatus | reverse complement strand
GTTCCGGCACCTTTTTCCGGGCCGGCCGCACCGGAAATAGCCCCTCCCACACCGGAAATAGCCCCTCCCAAATTTTACTTGCATTCCTGTTCTCTAAAGGGGCGGTCCTAGGGTTTGATGAGGGCGTGGCCAGGTTTGAGTTCCGCCACCTTTTCTCCGAGAAAAAAAGCCCTGTATACTACTATACACAGATTACTTCTTCTGTATGTGAGTGTGTATGAGAAAATGTATAGCAGAGATTTCTGTGGGAGGTTTTGCTCACACATCTCTTTTTAAAAAATAAGATTTTAACTAAAATGTGCACAGCTGGGGACTCGCTATAAAAATGTGTGAGCTAAGGTTTAATGTATCGTTATTTTCACCCCATCTTGTTTTTAAATCTGCTTGTGTACCCTCCTCCCATTTTTCAGTTGTCTATGTTACACCATGGCATAATTCACACAACATTCCATGGCACAACTGAAGATGTATATACCTATCTTACACAATTCGATGTTGTTCTATAAACATGATCTACTAGTTAGTAATTTGAAATTTTCATTTGGAATTGAAATGAATATATGTTTGTTCTTTATTTCTCTGCATGTAAAATCCTGTGAAGCATAGAACAGTGGGTATATGTTCTTAACAAGAAGTCTTTCCCTAGAATTTCTCAAGGAAAAAAAAGTAATTTCCAAAATTTTGAGAAATTTGACTAGTAAAACAACCATTTGCAACATGGTACTTTGAATCCAGAGCAGGGTTGTTTTTTTTCTTGAGTCATATAAAGTATGCTTGAACCTTGGTGGAAAAAAATGATTTTTAGTTTATATACAGTATGTTATGGCTATATTGCCATTGTGAATTCTGATATCAGAGATCTGCAGTATATCACAAATACTTGAACAGACCTGGCATCTTTTAATTTCAGACTAAAAGTCGCATGGGCCACTAGATGGCGAAAATGAGCATAAACCAAATAAATTACTACTGTAATGAGAATTCACTGAACTTCTCTTAAATGAGATATTGCAAAACTATTGTGGGTTTTGTTCTTAATCATACTGTTTAATTATTGGGATATGTAAACAGAATACATTTGTTTAGAGAATACACTTAGCCAAAAGTAAAGGGCTCCTATTGCCTTTTGTTTCATTTTATAATGGAAAAAGTAATCATTGAGCCAAAATAGAAATGACTGTGCAATTAATGCTGAGAAGAGTTTGGTTAGTGTAAACATTTTCTAGCATATAATTCAAATATTTGGTATCTAAAATTATTGGAACTTACAGGTAGTCCTCAGCTTATAACCATTCATTTAGTGACCATTCAAAGTTACAATAGCACTGAAAAAGTGACTTACGACTGGCTTTCATGCTTACCACCATTGCAGCATCTCCATGGACACATAATCAAAATTCAGGTCCTTAGCAACTGATTCATATTTATGATGGTCAGTGTCTCAGAGTCATGTGATCACTTTTTGCGACCTTCTGACAAGCAAAGCCACTTTACAACCATATTACTAATTTAACAACATTTAACAACTGTGGCCAGAAAGGTAAAAAAATGGGGCAAAACTCACTTAAAACTATCTCACTTAACCAACAGAAATTTTGGACTCAATTGTGGTCTTAAGTCGAGGTCTATCTGTACCTATTTTTGAAACCTGAGTTGCTCCAGAATAGTTTCACCCTAAGGAATAGATCTTATAGCTGAAACTACAAACTAAATTCCCACCTTCAGAAATGAAATGTCAAAATATATTTAGTGAATGGGGGAGAGACAAAACCAAACAGAACATCTTTAAATATATCTTAACCAGAAAACCAGGTAGAGAAGTAGTTAAACATTTAATCAACAAAAGAATGTTCAAGATGGGTATAGAGACAAGAGAGAAAGTAAACAAATTGTACATGGAACACTTAGCAGTCTTGAGATAAGAGGACCTGTTTTATGGATTAATTGATTAAAACAGAAAGAAAAATAAAAAGAAAAGAATTATCCTGAATGCAGAGAAAGAATATGTGTCCCTCAAGGATCTGTTCTGGCATTGGTGCTTTTTAATTTGTTCTTGAATGATCTTGAGTTGGGTGTAATCTTTTGCTAACCAAATTTGCAGATAATAAGCTACTTTATTTTAGATGGATAAAAGTATGATTGTAAAGAGCTCTCTGTAAGGCACTTTTTGAACAGAGTGAATCGTTAGCCAAATAGTAATTTCAGTAGAGTAAATTTGGGCACATGGAAGCAAAAGTTCTTAATGTTATGTTTCCAGTTGTGGTTTTGAAATGTTTATAACCTGCAGGGGCAAAAAATCATAATAGCTAAGTGAAAGGTAAAATGTTTAAACCGTAAGAGGAAGGATATGATGAAGAGAGATTAAATCATACGTTGTATAGAAAAAGTGAACAGAGAAACATATTTGTCCTTTAGATATTAGGACAAAGCACCAGCCAGTGAAATTGACTGAAACAATTTCTAAACAAACATTACATAGCACATAAGTGGAATTCATTATCCCAAGACATAGTGAAGACCACTAACTTGGATGCATAGATCCATGGAGCCTATGTATTTCAAGAGATACTGGTTTTGAGATTCAATAGTTCCTCCACATTGGAGATGCCTCCAAATGCTAGAGGGTATGCCTGGGAATATTTGAGAAGCATCAGAATGGTCATTGTGAAAAACAAAATAGTGAAATATGACAGGCTTTGGCCTGATCCAGCTGGACTTTTATTACGTACTGTAAATACTTTATTAAATGAATTGTACTTATTCCTGATTGACAAATTCAGTGACAAAATCAGTGATGCTATATGAAGAGGACAGTAATTAATGCTTGCATTGTGGAAATGAATAGAGTAGAATAGAATAGAATAGAATAGAATTCATTTATGAAGATATTAAAGAGTACTGGGCCTAAGATGGAACCTTCTGGCACCCCACTGCTTACTTCTCTCCATGTGGATGTAGTAACATTGAGGACTACTCGTTGAGTACGGTTTGTCAGCCAGCTACAAATCCATCTGGTGGTGATGTTGTCTATCCCACCTTTTTCTAGCTTACTAAACAGCAGGTTGTGGTCTACTTTGTAAAATGCCTTACTGAAATCTAAGTATACCATGTCCCCAGCATTTTGCTGGTCTACTAATTTAGTCACTTTATCAACAAATGAAATAAGATTGGTTTGGCATGATCTGTTTTGTTTTGGCATGATCTGTGTAGTTAATGTCTATTAAAAATTGGGGTTACAATGTAAGCCTTATATATTTGAGGAGGATAATATGAGTCTTTGTTTACTTCTCCTTATGAAAAAGTAGCTATTTTTCCACATCATCTATAGGAAGATAATAATCTTTGCATCTACTGGCACTTAATTTTTGTACCCATGCCAAAAATGCAAACTTCTTCCCATTTCAGAAATAGTAATAAAAAAGGAATTCCTAAATCAATATAGAAATAACAACTAGATTGACTCTCTTATAGAAAATACAAGCAATAGTACCAGATAAAATGTTTACATTAACAAGGCATGTAAATAAGACAACTTTGTTTCAGTAGATTCCTATCAAACATGTTATATTACACTTACGTCCAGGATTTGGCTACATTCTAATCTTTTTAAATCTGTTTTCTAATCTTTTTTTAGAGGTACTCATTATAAACCTGAAGGAAGGAAGGCCCAACCTGAGAATTAAGAAAACACAATAGTGTTATGCTAATTCAGTAATCAAAAGACAGTAAATATTTGTTTATATCCCATTTCTATGCTGCCCTATCTTAAATGATCAGCAAATTTAAATAACTAAAGTAAAACCATCAATCACATCAATACTAACACAGTAATACATTACATAAGCAGTCCAGATCCACCATTGGTTGAAAAAAGATACCCTTAATAGTGTTATAAAAAGCAGGCATAATGCGTTGCCCTTTAGCTCATGGTAAGATATAACATACATTTATTTATTTAATGTAAAATATGGTAAGATATTTTATAGCATTTATTTTATATAAAATATTTATATAGTCACCCATCATGCTGAGGTGTGCCTCCAGGCTTCCCTCCTTTACAAGGGATAAAACATTCAGCACCAATTTCTAGGATGGGCACACAGGTAAAGCTGATCTTAGTAGGGAAGGTGATTCTGAGGACTTGTAGTACCAAGCCACAAAGGGCTTTAAAGATTAAAAACTAGAACCCTGAATAAGACACTTTTGAAACCAATCCTTTGGTTTGGTTTTATTATAACTGCTACAGTAAGTCCTGCAAGTCTTTCTCACTTTATGTGAACTACGGAAGTGCTTTCCAGAGATGGTTTCTCAAATTAGTTTCTTGGCCCAGACTCAAACCCTGCTTATCTGACCATTCTTTGGTAGGTGCTCTTCAAGGTCATTCCCTGTGGCGTATATAATAATCAGTGGGGTGACCTTGACAAAGGTGTAACATTACTAAATCCACTTCATGTTGCTAGCAGTCAAGCTACTATCATTTGAACCAATCAACATCTAAATAATTTTCAAAGAACTCATGGAAAAAGTACATTGCTTTAATTCTCTTACAAGTTGATAAAAACTCATTCATGCATGGTGATATAGGTCAGAAAGGCACTAGGTGAAATTGGGTAAAAACCCTCATGATTGGGTTAATGCTTGAAGAATAATTCATGTCCAAGGCCCCCTGATTGCATACCAGATTCTTCAGAAGAGTGTAACACTGCAGGAGCCAACTTTAGGATAATTCAAGTTGGAACATTCATCCACAATTTGATACCAGTTCTAAAATTAGCTCTAGACAGGACTGCGCTCCTCTTAAGAACAAGCTACGCAACCTGGGAGACTGGGGACATGCACCTATTATTCAACTCTGTCTTGCAAGGATTTAATATGAGCTTGTTTTGTCCTATCCAGACCCTCACATCCTCCAAATGCTGAGTCAGTACTTCCATAGCTTGCCTAGAGCAGACTGAAGTTGTGTTGTAGAGTTCATCACCATCATCATCCTACTGACATCTCATCCTCCTCCTAGCAGTTTCAAAAACATGCTGAATAACATGATGCCTTTGGCTGGAGATTTGCTTGCAGAGGAGAATTTAGTCACCCTTTCTCTTATAGTCCTATGTAAAATAATCTAAGTGGTGGGGGAAGGTACTCTTCCAGAGGACATTTTGAGAGCAAGAATTAGTTACATAGGATATGCTATTGCCCTTCTCTCATTCTGTAAGCAGAACCAACTTCTGCTGATATATTACTGAATTCCACACAAAGTCTTAAATTTTATTTTGCTTTAAACCGAGATATATTGTGACCTTGCATTTTGCTATATCAACAACAACAACAACAACAATAATGTTGGAAGGGACCTTGGAGGTCTTCTAGTTTTCCTGCTCAGGCAGGAAACCCTATACCATTTTGGACAAATGGCTGTCTAGTCTTTTCTTAAAAACTTCCAGTGTTGGATCATTCACAACTTCTGGAGGCAGGTTGTTCCACTGGTTAATTATTCTAACTGTCAGGAAATTTCTCCTTAGTTCTAGGTTGCTTCTGCCTTTGATTAGTTTCCATCCATTGCTTCTTGTCCTGCCTTCAGGTGCTTTGGTAGATAGCCTGACTCCCTCTTGTTTGTGGCAACCCCTAAGATATTGAAACACTGCTATCATGTCACCCTCATCCTTCTCTTCATTATACTAGACATACCCAATTCCAGCAACTGTTCTTTATATGTTTTAGCCTCCAGTCCCCTAATAATCTTTGTTGCTCTTCTCTGTACTCTTTCTAGAGTCTCAACGTCTTTTTTACATCGTAGTGACCAAAACTGGATGCAGTATTCCAAGTGTGGTTTTACAAGGCATTATAAAGTGGTATTAACACTTCACCTGATCATGATTCTATCCCTCTGTTAATGCAGCCTAGCACTGTGTTGGCTTTTTTGGCAGCTGCAGCACACTGCTGGCTCATATTTAAGTGATTGTCCACTAGGACTCGATCTCTCTCACAGTTACTACTATTGAGCCAGGTGCCAACTATACTATACCTGTGCATTTGGTTTTCCTTTGCCTAAATGTAGAACTTTACTTTTTTCACCACTGAATTTCATTTTGTTAGATAGCGCCCAATGTTCAAGTCTGTCCCAATCTTTCTGTATCTTAAGCCTGTCTTCTGTAGTGTTGGCTATTGATGCCAGCTTGGTATCGTCTGCAAATTTGATGAGTTCCCCATCTATCCCCTCATCCAAATCATCGATGAAGATGCTGAAGAGAACTGGGCCCAGAACAGAACAAATAAAACTGATAAAGAGTCTTGAAAACCAGCTCCTACCATGTTCTGTACAAGCCTATGTAATCTGTAGATAACAGGAAGAATATTCAGTGTTGCCTTATTTTGACACTATTACAAACAGGAAATATGAAAACATTCATGAGACATAATCTCAATATAGTAATTAAATATAAAAAATAAATTGAAAGTTAAACTACTATCTGGATTTTCAAACATTTACACTTTAAAAATTGATATAGATTTCACTAGAGTGTATGGTATGGTATACAAAATTATGTAGTTTTTCTCCAAATCCAATAAATTGAAAAGTTGCATATAAGTAATTTTTTCTAAAATGTATTCATATGTATTCCATAACTGCTAATGTATCATTCATGACTAATTTACAAAGCAATACAGAAGTCAAATATACTAAATCTAGAGTTTTATTATGATTTTTGACATCTTTCCTTCCTTCTTTTTTAGGCATAGTATTTTATTATTCTAATTTATTTTGAATAATGTGGACTTTATAGATGTATTTATTTTGCTTATACTTTTTAGGACAAAACATCTATGAAAGAGTAAACATTTATGGTTACTTTCAGCTTTATATTGTTCTGATCTATCTTCTTAATGTTTATGTGCATACAAACTGAAATCTATAAATACATTGAAACATCAATTAGAAGAATTTCTAGCCAAAATAGATATTCTTATTGGGAATGTAACTTCACATTCTAAAATCTTTTTTTTAAATGATAATATGTAGCAATGGTAACCATTCTGCCTACTCTAGTGCAGAGACAGAATGTTAACTATGTAATTCACCAAGGTTGTTTTGCATATTTTTTTAATCCCACCCTTATTATTTCTATAAATAACTCATGGCAGGAATACCTAATACTCCTTTCTCCTCCTATTTTTTCCCCACAACAACAACCCTGTGAAGTGGATTGGACTGAGGGAGTCAGACTAGCCCAGGCATGTCAAACTGCCAGCCCGCTGGCCGGATGCATCACGGCAAAACCGCACCCACCTCATTGCTGGCAATGGGGAAAAAGTCCCGATACGTTGCGTGATGTCATGTGACGTTGTGAGTTTGTCATGCCTGGACTAGCCTAAAACAAGTAGCAGTCACAGTCTCCTGGTTTCTAGCCTGGTCAAAACAATTGTGGCTATAGAAGTCATTCTGTTGAACTAAATGGAAGATATGTTTAAAAATATGGCTAATCCTTTGCAATGAAATGCTGTACTCCATCAAGACATTGTCTTCTGGTTCAGAGTAACAAGTGATCGCTTCTTGGTACATTATTTGGAATGGTGAAGTCTACCATCACTTTCTAAGTATCACTCAATAGTATCACTTAAATACAGGTTGGCCTTGACTTACATTCACAATTTCAACTTGGAATTTAGATTGAGTTGTTTGCAGTTGTTAAGCGGGTCATCACGTGACCTGACTTGACTTTACGACTGCATCCTGTTTTTCCAAGTCATGATTGTTAAATGGACAGGGAGAAAACTGCCTGCCAAAGGGGTACAGACATCTCCTTCCATGTGCAGAAGGGAACTGAAGCATTGGGTAGGAGAAAACCTTTATCTTCCGAGCTTCTTTTCTCCACTCCAGCGCTGCAGTTTTCTTCCTGCCTATCAGAGAGACTCCATCTCACACTGATCCCAAGGATCAGTCAGGCAGCATTTTTGTTCTCAAGGGTGGATGAAATAAGTCCGCCTCAAAACTCAAGCTTGAATTTCAAGACAAGACTTTTTCAGCCGGCCCCCAGGAATCAGGCAGCAGTTTGTGGCCCTTCCTGCGGGTTTATCTGTTGACTTCCTGGGGAAACCAGCAGGGAAGATTGCAAATGACCATCACATGATCCTAGGGCATTTGGCCAACTACTATCAGGCTGAGCAGGTTGACAAGGGCCAGATCGCAATCATGTGACAGAGAGTGCTGCAACAGCTGTAAGTTTAGGCACAGATCGTTCAACACTCGTAATTTTGAACAGTGACAGAGCAAATGGTTGTTAAGTGAGGATTACCTGCAATTTTTTTTCTTAAATGCACAGATAGTAATGTAACTAAAAGCATGTTTAAATGATTCCACTTTTCCAACCCATACAAGATAAGAGGTAGTAATATTTATAATCATTATTTGGAATGGTGATGTTTACCATTTACCATACTTAAAATGGGATGTTCATTGTAGCAAATTGTAATTAGAACTAAATAAATCATAATTTGTGATTTAGCATTACTGACCCCAAAATGGGCCACCTTATAATGTTCTCTAGAATCTAATTGGACAAAAAAGTTTTTATTTATGTAATTAGGGTGTTATTAATTTCTGCATTTGGGCAGGAGCTTTTTAGCCACAGTTCGTGAAATAGAATAATGACTGAACAGCTAAAGAACTAATTCAGCTGGGGATTCTCACCGATAACATATTTCTGAAATTGTTGTATAAGTAATACCATTAATTTTATCAGTGTACCTAACCTTGAAAATGAAGTAATTTCTGTTTAAATTAATTTGGCTAGGATTCAATAGAATATGTTATGCAACCATTTCTTCTTGAGTAAGACCTGAGTGATTGTAATTACATTGTTCAGTTTCTGGCTAATTACTGATAAAGTCTGAAAAAATATTGCTCTAAAAGTTTATTAGCCAGAGACAAATGTATTAGAAACTTCCCTATATTGAACATATTATAATGCGCAGCAGTGGTCCAGTAAATGTTCTTAAGTTCAGGTATCCAGGAAAAGCAAAAAGAGGCCTAAGCTCCTTCAGAATCAATCATAAATATGAAAGCTTATACTGGACCAGAATGGGGATATTTCATCAGAGACAGTTTTTTATGACAAGCATGCTTTTTGTTCAACTAACTATTCATTGAAAATGACATTTCAATTTGGTAGATGTGACTCAGAAAGCCTTGTCATTGGGTCCAGTTTCTGAAGAAAATAATCCTGTCCTGGGTCTAGTTCTTCATATAATATAAGTTGTTATACTAAAGACCACAGAAAGATTATTTTCCTATGATTCAGACTCAGTTTTTTTTTCTTTTTGAACTAGCTGTACAATTATGTGAAAAAGGAAAGGCTTGTATGTCTGGCCCATTATATTTCTAAGGGAAGCTGTTCCCTTTTAAAGAACTAAAGCTATGTTTGCATGAACTCTTTTCAGAACATTAAAAGAATATATAAAAAGCTCAAGTTAATCAGGAATGGCTATCAATTAAGCCACATAGCAGTTAAATCATAATTTACATCATAAGCCATAAATTTTATGTCACTTGTATAATTATGTAAATGATTTAAGTTCATCCAATTGTCAGTTGTGAAGTTACAATAAAAATTTACATTACCCAGACTCATTTGACTAAAGCACACTGGGGTATGTGGGGTGCCTGGACAGAAATTTTGCCCCTTGTTTTTGGAGACAGCTAAACTATTCTGTCAAATGGAAAGTTCAATGGATTTAGGAAAATGTGTAGGAAAATACCTGATATTGGGAACTATGGATGGGAATTCCTGGAGCTGGTTAGTTTTAGGTTATAACCAGCCATCTGAAAGGTTTGACCTTAAGCCACACAATATCTTTGGAATGTAATGCATGCAGAAGATCTTTAGTACTGTACAGTACTATGCATCTTCAGTTAGAATTAGAAAATATTTCTCAGATTGAACTATTCTCCAGTACGGGAGATGGAGAATTCACACATGGGTTTTCATTGGATGCCTGCTCTTGAGACCAAGTAGTCAAACTTGACACGCCCCATCTTGCTGGCCCAGTCTTTAACTTGGTCTCAGCTCTTGACAACGTGTCTGGTTTGGCTCTCAGTCAATAGCAGGTTAGAAAGCCTTTGGTGAATTCTCCTTTTCCCTTAAAAATCCCTTTTCAAATTCCCAAATATTAATTTGGTTTCCCCCTTTAAACTTCTTAGCACTGGGATCAGTGCTAGCCTAAAATTCCACCCTTGAAGGGAGGTAAGGGAGTGGGGGGGGGAAATCCTTCACGATCCTTCCATTCTCTCCCCAGGGTTCTGGGGGGGGGAAGCTCCCTAACAAATCATTTTACAAAAAGAACGGCTGTTCTTTCTCCCCGGACTCAACGATTGCTCCTGCAGCCTGTGGGCTGCATTCGGAGCATTTTCAGCCTTCCGAACCCTCTCGGCCGTCTAAATCGATTGCGGGCGCCATTTTGGTTGCCGGAAAAGGCAACGAAGCCTATTTACTTCAATTTCAATTTGCCAATCGAAAACAGGGTCGCAAGGGGGGGAAATTACTAACGATATTCAGCGCGGCTCTTGTAATTGATCCGGCCATCCAGAACCTTTACTTGGGTTCGAGGTGCCGTTTTTTTGATTAACGATCATTGCGGCCGCCATTTTAGGCCCGAAGTTTAGGACGAGGAGCTGCAAGGCCTACTTTAAAATTCCAGCTCTCTGACTTCAGTGCATAGTTTTAGAATTTCCCATCCTGAATTTGCGCAATTGCTGATCTCCTCAGGTCAATAAATTGTTCAATAATTGACGGCCGCCATTTTGAACACCACGTGGCAGCTTCTTTAGGCCCAAAAGAGCGGATCCACATTAGCTGACCTCATTCAGGCCACATCTAACGTGCCTTTATGATCAATTTCATTGATTTCCAATATTAATACTGTTGGGTAGTCTCCAATCAATTTGTCCCCTTACCAGAGCCTATTTTTCTTCAAGCCATCTGCTCCCTCATTGGGGATTTTTCTTTACTGGTGCACATTGCCTGGCCACCTAAGGCCTCCGGGGCGGAACACAAAGGGTGGTTCCAACCGTGCCTTCGGCACCTAACTCAAGGGCCGTGACATTTGCCCAGAGAGAGATTTTATTTTTGGGTCGGGTGGTCAGGGGAACAGCCTCTGTGTTTGTTCCAACTCCACCTCCACCAGCTTCTTGCCTGCCAGAGCGTCACCTCAGCCTATCTGAGACTGCTCCACTGGGATGGAAGGCTCATTACCTCAATCCACTCCATCTTCCAGTCACGGCTGCACTACATCCTCTGGACAGGGGACGGCAGGCAAGGCAAAATCCAAGAATAAACACATGCTCAAGAAGCCTTCTAAGCTGGCGGAGAAGCAAACCAGCCGTAGGCACCAGGCTCTGGAGAAGGAGTTCTCCAGAGTGCAGAGGCAAGCCGGGCTTGAGTTAAGGCAGCTGGAGGATACAGAAATTGATCTGCCCTTAGGACCATCTACTTCTGTCCAGGGCGTATGGTCTGTTCCGGGAACCCCGGTGAACATAGGTTCTCCCCCCACTGGTTCAACACTCCACAATTCCTCCAGGGACAGTTTCAGAGTCCACAGTTACGCCCACGGCTACGGGTCCCAGGGGGGTGGATTTGGCAGACATTTTTTCCGACGCACGCCTTGAGGCTTTGCTCTCCAAGGTGGTGGATAGAGCCTTAGTCCAGCGCTCCTCTCAATCATCTGATCAGGAGGCTTCCACCTCGCCTATGCCCCCTTACGAGATCCCCGCAGATTTTCCCATGATTCAGGAGCCTATGTCTCCCGCACACTCTTCGGTGAGTGGTTTCTCTTCCCCTCAAGGTGGGGAGCAACCGGATCTTCTGCTTTCGGAAGATGAGGAACTCCCCCCTGAACCTTCCACTTCGGGGGGTCTCTTTAATTCGGCTCATTTCCTGTCAATTCTTCGTAAGGCTACAGCAACCGCAAACATAGGGTCAGACCAATTCCCTCAACCGCAAGTTGTGTCAGATACCGACCCTCACCCAATATTCTTTGAGACAGTGGCTACCGAACACCATGTTCCATGCCCTTCCATCTTCCTTAAAGGGATTAAGAAGCCATGGGCTTCCCCGGCCTCATTTCCTTCCGTTAGTGGGACCGACAGAAAGTTATTCAGCACCTCCACTGATCTCAGTGACGCGCTGGAGGTCCCTAAGGTAGACGAGGCTTGGACCCCATTGGTATCCCAAACGGCGGTTGCTGGGGATTTGACACAGGCGCTTAAAGCGGATGATAAAAAATGGGAGCATACATTCAGAAAGACACATCAATCAGCGGCCTGGGCAATTAAAACGGCCAGCTGCACATCCTTTTTTGTCAGAACCACCCTTCTTTGGCTGCGTCAGCTCCAAGCCAGGGTCCCTGCTGAAGATTTACGTACTCATCAGGATCTAAGCAAAATGGTGGCGGCCACTGAGTACGCTGCAGACGCCTCTCTTCAGTCTGCCGTTTTTGCCTCCAGATCCTTGGCTTCTAACGTCACGGCCAGAAGGATGTTATGGCTGAAGCATTGGTAGGCTGATACCAGACTTAAATGGAGTGTTGCGTCGGCACCTTACCTGGGCAATAATTTATTTGGGGAATCCCTTGCCCCTTATCTGGTAGAGAACAAAGATAAACGCAAAGTCATGGCTCATATACATAAGAAGTCTGACAAACGACCCACCCCCTACTTTCGTAGGCAGTCCTTTCGGCAGACAGCAGGGGTCTGCCACCCAGACCTCCCGCTCTTATACTCCCAGAGAGAGGCCATATGACCGTCCTTACGACAGGACCGGGTTTAGATCTAAACAGCAGGGACAAAGCAAACGGCCATTTCGCGGGGCAGGTCGCCCATTTAGGAAGTTCAAATGACTCACACACGTCCCTTCCCATCGGGGGGTGGCTAGCTCACTTCTTCCACCAGTGGGAACTTTCCTCCACGGACAACTGGATGCTACAATCCATTCAGCACGGCCTGTCCCTGGAGTTTCTAGCCACACCCCCAGAACGACTCATTCTTTGTTCCGTTTCCAGAAATCCGCGGAAACGGGAACTTATGCAGGAGGCCATCCACCATCTTTTAGAAATTCAGGCAATAGAACCGGTTCCAACAGACCACAGGGGGAAAGGGTTTTATTCAATCCTTTTTGTGGTACCCAAGACCTCGGGGGTGGAGAGCTATTCTGGACCTCAAGCATCTCAACCATTACATCACTTACAAAAAGTTCAAGATGCAATCCCTCCAGTCCATACTAGGAGGGATCAGACAGGGGGATTTTTTAGCATCAATAGACCTCACAGAGGCTTACCTTCACATCCCCATTCATCCAGCTCACCGCCGGTTCCTGAGGTTTTGTTACAAGGGCAAACACCTTCAGTACAGGGCCCTCCCCTTCGGTCTTTCGTCGGCTCCCAGGGTATTCACAAAAATCCTGGCCGTCCTGGCAGCCCAGTTGAGGAAGGTTCCCATTCGCGTCCAGTGCTACCTGGACGACATCCTGATTCAGGCGTCCTCCTTCCAGGCGGCTCAGAGGGATGTGAGTCACACCATCCAGGTACTTCAACTACATGGCTTCTCGGTCAATTTTCAAAAGAGCCAGACGGTTCCCGCGTCCAGACTCTTGCACCTGGGGGCCGTGATAGACACCTCCAATTGCATGGTCTATCTCTCCCAGGAGCGAGTGGTCAGCATCAGGGACCTGGCTCTCCGGGTGTACAAGGAACATTCTGTCCCGTTACTTCTACTATCTCAACTATTAGGAAAGATGGTCTCCTGCATAGCCATTGTTCCCTGGGCCAGACTACACTTGCGGGACCTACAGTGGTTCCTACTCCCATTCCAACGCACAAACACCAGTGCATCCAGCCGTCAGGTCAGAGTTCCGGTTCACGTTCGCAAAGCGCTCTGCTGGTGGTTCTCGCGGGCTATAAACAAGGGGTCACCCTTCAAGGAACCGGACCGTATCACCATCACTACGGACGCCAGTCTGTTCGGATGGGGGGCCCATCTACAGTCTCAGTTTGCACAAGGCCGCTGGTCACGCACAGACTTGAGACACAACATAAATTGGCTGGAGCTCAGGGCCATACACCTGGCTCTACGCCAATTCAGACATACAATCAAAGGTCGTCACGTCCTGGTCCTCACGGACAACGTGGCGTCCAAAGCACATGTCAACCGTCAGGGGGGCACCAGGTCCAGGTCCTTGATGTCCGGGGCACGGCTCCTGATTTCCTGGGCGGAACTCAGCCTAGCCTCTGTCAAAGCCGAGCACATCTCAGGGGTCAACAACCAACAAGCAGACCTGCTGAGTCGAGCCACAGTGGACCCCTCGGAGTGGGGACTACACCCAGACCTGTTCTCCAAAATATCTCACCGTTTCGGGCGACCGGTCCTCGACCTGTTTGCATCATCAAGCAACGCTCAACTCCCCAGGTACTATTCCCGCTATCTCCTTCCGGGGCGGAGGGTACGGACGCCCTGCGGAGTCCATGGCCGCAGGGCCTGCTTTACGCCTTCCCTCCGCTACCCCTCATACCGGCGACCATACGCAAGATTCTTCGGGAACGGGCGGAGGTGATCCTGGTGGCACCGTATTGGCCTCAGAGACCGTGGTTTGCCGATTTAATGACACTTTCCAGATGCCCTCCGTGGAAGATTCCCCCTCACCGGGTGTCGTTGCATCAGGGGTCCCTTCAACATCCGGAACCCCAATGGTTACAACTGACCGTTTGGCACTTGAGCGCAACATAATGGCCCAAGAACTATTTTCCGCTCGCGCCATTTCCATGATTCAAGCTTCCCAACGTCTGGCGACCAATCACATTTATGATTCTACTTGGAAGAATTTTTGCCTTTGGTGCCGGAGTCGTCAACTGGACATTCGCAACCTTTCTATCCCTCAGATAGTGGACTATCTTTTAGATGGTGTGGACAAAGGCCTCGCCCCTGCGACCATACGCAGACAGGTGGCTGCCTTGTCCACATTACTTACCTGTGCAGATTCAGTTCCCCTGGCACACCATCCCAGGATTCGAGCTTTTATTAAGGGCGCCTGTAACACAAGACCACCTGTGGTACACAGATATCCTTCTTGGGAGTTACCGCTTGTACTTCGGGCTCTTACAAAGCCTCCTTTCGAGCCAATTAGGACTGTTCCATTGCGGAACCTCTCTCTCAAGGTTGCGTTCTTGATAGCGATCACGTCGGCCAGACGCATCTCTGAGTTGGCCGCTTTATCGGTCAGAAGTGACCTTTGTATTTTTCACAGCGATAGAGTGGTCCTTCGCCTAGACCCCACATTTGTTCCCAAAGTTAATTCACTTTTCCACAGGACACAGGAAGTTATCTTACCCAATTTTTGCCCCGATCCTTCCCACGACTTGGAGCGGCAGTGGCACATGCTAGACGTCCGTAGGGCGTTGCGGCGTTTTATTAAACATACAGAACGTTTTCGTAGGTCAGAGGCCCTATTTGTTTCCTACCGTCCGGCCTCTTTGGGCCAGAAGGTTTCCTCTGGTACTATTGGCAGGTGGATCAGGGCCTGTATTGCAGAGGCGTACCAGTCCTCATCCCTACCGGCTCCTAGGCGTATTACTGCACATTCCACTCGCAGCGCTGCGACCTCTGCGGCATGGTCCACCCAGGCGTCCATTGACGAGATTTGTAGGGCTGCGACTTGGTCATCGCCTTCCCCGTTTGTACGTCATTACAAAATTGACCGTTTTGCTGCGGCAGATGCTTCCTTTGGAAGAAGGGTTCTTCAGCAGGTGGTTGCTGGAGACTCTAATTAGGACTTATCTGTTTCCCACCCATTGGGACTGTGGAGCTTTGGTATGTCCCATGTGTGAATTCTCCATCTCCCATACTGGAGAAGGGGCGTTGTCTTACCTGAACGCCTTTTCTCAGTACGGAGATGGAGAATTCACACCCACCCCTTGAGGTCAGACAGGCCATTGTAGGGGTCTGAGAGCCAACACCTCGTCCATCTTGAGTCACTTCGCCCTCGTTAAAGACTGGGCCAGCAAGAGGGGGCGTGTCAAGTTTGACTACTTAGTCACAAGAGCAGGCATCCAATGAAAACCCATGTGTGAATTCTCCATCTCCGTACTGAGAAAAGGCGTTCAGGTAAGACAACGCCCCGTCTGTGACCATAATAAGATAAACTGAATGTATCTGAACTCAGGACAACCACTGTTACTGTGTATTGTGAGCCAGAAAGGCAAGTGATCCAAGTTGTAAAGTCAGTTTTCTAATTTTCTATTCAACAGCAAACACCGTATTTAAATCTTATCTACTTTCACAAGAAAAGAAATTTTCTTGAAAAGAAATAAAAGGTTAATTTAAGAAAAGAAATACAGCAATTGAGTGTAGTGTATTCTCCAGTTTTACTCTGAATAAAAATTGAGAGCTTTAGAGGCAAGGAACTATTTCATTTTCCATGTAGTTGTATATCTGACAGCTCTACCAAAATAAAAGGATAATTTATGGCTACATAAATTGGGAAGTTTTAGAAAAGCAAATTTAAAGGTCACTTTTCTACCTGATACCACATTTAAACTTCTTTGGATTCTTAACTGGATTTAAAATGATGCAGCCTCTAACTTACTCATAAATAAAAGTCAAAGCAAGACAATATATAAATATCCATGAAATTATTATGACTGCCAAGAATGTTAAGCATAGCTTCTTTGTTTCAGAGTTTCTCATATTTCAAGGCCACATAATATGTACATAAGTATTTTGCCTTTTCTTACTCTGAAGTAAGGCTGAAATTAAAGATTATAGCCTGATTGATTTAACAAGGGTGGGAGGGTTTTTTGGGGAGGGGGTGTTATATTTTGTTTACATGTATACATTCCTCTTGGTCTGAAAAATGATGTCATGATATAATGAAAGCAGGGATGTAAAAAATTGCAGCCAGCCATTGGGGAAGGACCCCAATACTGTTGAGAACCCAATACCAGTTTACAGATACCAATAATACTTAAAGCATCCCTAAATCTGAACCCAATTCTGGGAGTCCTGTGGTGGAAGAATACATCCTTGGTATTAGCAATAACACTGGTCATCATATTTCTAGCCTTCAAATGATATTTTGTGTGTCTTGCCATAACTAGAACTAGTGCTGTTCTTTCACCCAAATGTTTGTGCAGCTAATAGAAATTAGTGTAGCTGAAAGCTTTGTACTGTGTTTCCCCAAAAGTAAAACCTACCCTGAAAATAAGCCCTAGCTTGATTTTTTTGGGGGTGGACATAAGATAAGCCCTACCCCCAAAATAAGCCCTAATTTTGGGGCAAGGCGCACGCCTAAAAATCAAGCGGGGGTGAAGGGTGGAGCTGCCCCATGCACCCTGCACCACTTACTGTTACAGCCAGGCCTCCCATGAATCAACACCTGCCTTTCCTCATCGGCCCACTTCTGTGGTGTCCCCCTGGCCTGCATTTCACTGTCAGAGGCCTTCCGGAAAGACTTCTGATGGCGAAATGCAGGCCAGAGCTTCATTCTCAGTTGCAGAGACATTTTCTTTGGCCATGGAAGAAGTGGGCCAGCTGGGCAGAGCTGTTGGTGCCACCATGGCAAGATGAGTGGAAAGGGCATCTCCTGAAAATAAGATCTGGTGCCTCTTTTGGAGGCAAAAAAAAAGAAAAAAAAAAGAATGGGTCTTATTTTCAGGGAAACATGGGTAGTTATGGAAATGAACAATATAATATTCATTTGAAATGAATGTGACATACTGATACTGGGTGACAAGGTTTTATAGAGGGAAAGGGGAAGAGACACATTTTTGAGATGGATGACATTTATGACATCCAATCTGCCATAAATAAGACCCAAATTTCATTTTCTATCTTGGACATCCAGTGGCTCATCCCTATAATTTATACCCTCCAAGTATATTGTTTTGTTTCAACTAGAACAGCTTCAGTATCATAACTGGAAAGTATAGATACAAGGACAACCCAAGAAAGTTGACATTAAATAAGGATCTGTTGCTATGCCTACTGTTCTATTCTACTAAGTATTCTCCTATATGCCCACTTTTCCCTAGGAGCAGCAGCACCACTAGTCTGTATCTAGCTGGCCACCACCTCATAGACATCACTGAAGGTTTCATCTGTTCTCATGTCACAATTCATTACTCTAATGATTCCTATAGAGAAACCCTCACACAACAACCAAAAAGCCAATATTGTTCTTTGCTTTTGGGGCAATGAAGTAACAGCTATGGTAAGGGATTTGGGACAGTTCACTGGCCATCCTGATTGGTTACTCGCAGAAGGTTCTTGGTTTCACCTAATAGTTTGTATATGGTTGCATTTTCATACAATTTTCAATGCAAGCATAAAGTGGAAAAAGATATTCGTAGATTGTAAAAGTATTGAGAAAATAGATGTTGCTAAGCATTGTATTCTAAACAACAAACATGAATTAATACTTGTAATTAAAGCGCAACACAAGTATTTAATTTCAGATTATTAGAATCTCCTGCTGTATGATTTTTTTCATTGCTGAAATAATGTTAAAAATGATTTCTCTATTCATATTGCAATAAATTAAGATAGAAATTAGGCACAGAGAACATTTATAAGACAGTTATATCTGGGCAATGAATTAATTATAGATGTATTACATCCTACAGTAATGTTTTAAAGTTGTGAACCTTTTGAATTTTCAGAATTTCTGCATAAATATCTCAAACTAGATAAAAAGAGCCTAATTAAACAAATGACAAAAATGAAACATCTCATTAATTGAAATATTTGACTCTAATTTTGCATTCAACTGAACTGATGATCATATACTTTTGCCACACACAAATATGTAGCTTTGAATCATTTTTCTCAATAAATAAATATGTTTTTGACCTACATTTTTACCAAACTTTAACCTATATCAGAGCTCTGTATTAGACAATTACTGTTCATTTCAAAATGACCAATATATTGCCTTAAGTTAAGCTGCACTTACACATTTAGGTCCTATGTGTAATAATTTTTTTTTAAAATGCTGGAAGCACAAAGGCTGTGAATGCAAGTTACAAGAGCAATCTGTTTGCCTTCCCTGACAATAAAGTTTGTTTATTGAAGGACTTCTAAAATTTAGCAATCATGTCATTGCATTCTCTTTGGACAATATGTATAATTTGAATAGACAAAATCTAATAAAAACATTGTGACAGGCATGTACAATCCACAATATGTAAATCATGCTTGATTTCAGTTGTCAATATATTAACAAACTGTGTTTCCTAACTATCAAAATGTGTAAGTATTCTTATGTGCCTAAATGCAGGTACAAAACTGACAACCAATAGAATAATAAGTTAAAATTGGGTTCCATCCCTCCATCCACTTAAAACAATGAAGAAACAATTCTTTTAATAATATAATGTATTTTCTTAGGCTTTCATATCGGACTGGTCAAGACACATCCAATTGTGACACGTGTAGGAACAGTGCGTGTATAATCTATAGGTAAGTAACTTCTCATGTTTCCACTTTTCAAATTGGATAAAAATAATTTTATTTAGTAGTGGAAATTGCATGCAAGCCACTGTTTTAAATTGGAATTTCAGCATGAATGCTCTTAAGAACAGGAAATTAATGTTTATTGTACTATAAAGCTAATTTATAAGTTATTTAAATACTAGAAAGAATAGAAATGAGATGAGGATACTGGTGCGCATTAACTTGTACAATGATAGAATAGAAATTTGTAGCAAATATTTCATCAAAATATCTTTTTTCATTGAAATAACTTGATGTCTGCAATAATAAATTTGAAAACAAGTAACAGTAGAAATTATGAATACTCTAACAATACCTTTTAAAAGAGGTACACAGCATATATTTGTAATGTTTAGCTTAAAATGGAATGTCTTAAATGAATGTGCACACTTTTTACATTCAAACAGCAGATAGAATAATGACTCAGCCTTATGCATGACATTTTCATGGTCAATAATTCTTTATTGCAAATATAGTCTTAGTTAAAATATGTATACAGGTGGACCTCAATAACACTGATTCAGCAGCCCTTTTAAGTTATGATGGTGCTGAACAAGTCATTCTTAGGACTGGTCAACAAAGTTCCAGAAGCATCCCCAAGGTCACGAGATTGCCATGTGGGACCTTCACTGCCAGCTTTTGAGAAGCAAAGTCAATGGAGAAGCTGGCAACAGGTCGCAAATGGCAGCCATGTGATGTCATGTTTAATGACATTGCAGGATTTGCTTAATGATAGCATCCAAAAGTGCCATAACAATATCACTAAGCAGCATTGTCATGTGACACTGTGCTTCAAAATTGTGTTGCTAGCAACAAATTCTGATCCCAATGATCGTAGTTAACTGAGGATTACCTGTAATAGATTATGTATCAACATGCATTTGTAAATAATACCCACCTCCAGAAATTGGAAAAGTAGCAAGCTGGTAAAAGCATAGATTTTAATTATTCTTCACAAAACTAGAATGAGTAAATAAATATTAAAAGTAACAAATGTACATATATGTGTACACATATATTGCCTAATGTAGCATTTAAATTATCTTACAGTGGTATATACTGTTATATTTAATCATGTTTATAAGTGATGAGAATCCTGCACATTGTATTGGTTCAACAATTTTCTGGAACAATCAGTGACGAAAATTTGTTATATTGACTGGATAAACTATGAAGTAATTGTTGCCAGAAATAATGTAGAATGTTTTAGGATACAGGAACTACATTTCTAAGTATTTTTGTGTCACATCTTGTGCTGTCTGTTTGCATAATCCATCAAGCATAAATCTGTGCAGTATCGATTGAGCTGCAGAGTCTAATGCCATCTCATTCATTCTTCTCCGTAATGCATGCCATTAATGAGATGAGGTGTTTGACTTCTAAAGTTCTTGGGGAATAAATTGGCTTTAGGTGAATGTTACTTCATATTTTTAAATTGTATACAAGCAACTAATGTTTTGGGCTATACAACTGTGCTTTAGCAGTTAAGTGTTGCATAAGGGTTTTTAATTGATACAAGCTAAATACTATGATTGTAAGAATCCTGAAATATTATGCATGAAAAGCCATACAAGTAATCCTCATGTTACAATTGCAGTTGGGACTGTATTTGTCATTGCTAAGTGATATTATAGTAATAATAATAATAATAGTAGTAGTAGTAGTAGTAGTAGTAAAGTTGGAAGGGATCTTGGAGGTCATCTAGTCCAACCCCCTGCTCAGGCAGGAAACCCTATACCATTTTGGACAAATGGCTGTCCAGTCTCTTCTTAAAAACTTCCAGTGTTGGCACATTCACCGCTTCTGGAGGCAGGTTGTTCCACTGGTTAATTGTTCTAACTGTCAGGAAGTTTCTCCTTAGTTGTAGGTTGCTTCTCTCCTTGATTAGTTTCCACCCGTTGCTTCTTGTCCTGCCTTCAGGCGCTTTGGAGAATACCTTGACTCCCTCTTCTTTGTGGCAGCCCCTGAGATATTGGAACACTGCTATCGTGTCCCCCCTCGTCCTTCTCTTCATTAAACTAGACATACCCAATTCCAGCAGCCGTTCCTTATATGCTTTAGCCTCCAGTCCCCTAATCATCTTTGTTGCTCTTCTCTACTCTTTCTAGAGTCTCAACATCTTTTTTACATTGCGGTGACCAAAACTGGATGCAGTAACATAACAGAATAACATAACATATCATAACAGAATAACAGGGATTGGAGGGGACCTTAGAGGTCTTCTAGTCCAATCGCCTGCTCAGGCAGGAAACCTTACACCATTTCAGACAAATGGCTGTCCAATCTCTTCTTTAAAAGTTCCAATATTGGAGCATTCACAACTTCTGAGGCAGGTTGTTCCACTGATTAATTGTTCTAATAGTCAGGAAATTCCTTCTTAGTTCTAGGTTGCTTGTCTCCTTGATTAGTTTCCACCCGTTGCTTCTTGCCCTGCCTTCAAGTGTTTTGGAGAATAGCTTGATTCCCTCTTCTTTGTGGCAACCCCTAAGATATTGGAACACTGCTATCGGAAAGACCCCTAGTCTTTCTCTTCATTAAAATAGACATACCCAATTCCAGCAACGGTTCTTTATATATTTTAGCCTCCAGTCCCCTAATCATCTTTGTTGCTCTTCTCTGCATTCTTTCTAGAGTTTCAACATCTTTTTTACATTGGGGCGACCAAAACCAGATGCAGTATTTCAAGTGTGGTCTTACCAAGGCATTATAAAGTGGTATTAACACTTCACCTGATCCTGATTCTATCCCTCTGTTAATGCAACCTAGCACTGTGTTGGCTTTTTTGGCAGCTGCAGCACATTGCTGGCTCATATTTAAGTGATTGTCCACTAGGACTCTGAGATCCCTCTCAGTTACTACTATTGAGCCAGATAACACCTATACTATACCTATGCATTTGGTTTTTCTTGCCTAAATGTACTTTTTCACCATTGAATTTCATTTTGTTAGGTAGCGCCCAATCTGTCCCGATCCTTCTGTCTGTTAAGCCTATCTTCTGGAGTGTTGGCTATTGATGCCAGCTTGGTGTCGTCTGCAAATTTGATGATTTCCCCATCTATCCCCTCATCCAAATCATTGATGAAGATGTTAAAGAGTACTGGGCCTAATATTTCCCTCCATGTAGATGCAGTTCCATTGAGGACTACGTGTTGAGTGCAGTTGGTCAGCCAGTTACAGTCATAAAGTGCATCATGTGAGCACAACGTTTAGCAACAACAGTTCTGGTTGCTAAAACCAAGATGTGGAAGAATTATGCAGGAATAATGGCAGTCCCAAGTCCCATTGTTTAGCACTGTTACAACTTTGAATGGTTGCTGAACAGTTGGTGGGCAGTAAGCAAAGACTACCTCTTGTTAGATGTTCATCAAGGTTCCAAAATCCAGGGAGATTCCTTATCCTTGTCTTTTTAAAGAACTGTCGTTCCATGGACTCCACTTCCATCTTTCAGCAGCCCAAGATACTAAACGGCTAAATTTTAGTGATATACTGTGATTATTGTTAGTGTGTGGGCATCGGTGTGTTTTAAACAAAGATAGAAACAGAAGGGACAGTTCTGAGAGGTTTTTTTCTTTTCATTTCTATCTGGAAAATGCCCCATCTGCCACTACGTACTCCATTTTGGTATGTTTTAAAGATAGAACTGGGAATAGAACTTGAGAAGCAAATAGTTTTCTTCCTCTCCTTTTACTCTCAGATAGTATTTAGACTGTATGGAAGAGTAAAATGGATGCAGTTTGCCTTCCAGGGTCTTGTTGTTGCCATTCTTGTCCTAAAAAGTCCACAATACTGGATTGGAAAAATCAGCTCTTCCCTTTCAATAAAGTTTCTTATTTTATGGAGGAGCTTTGGAAATCAGGAAGGTGATGTAACTCCCAATCTCTCCAGCTTTATGCAGCTATGCCTCACAAATCAGTCAAATCCTGTGCTACTTTAATAGCAAGTATTTTTTTTTTAATTTTTCTTTACTCAGGAGTAGCAGCTATAATGATTTATACACCATGTCCCTCTGTAACTCTATTTTCTGGCTTATAGCAATTCTTTCCTCTTCCATTTCCATAACATTTTCTGGGCAGACGCCATCATCAGAAGTGATATACTGATCCATTTGCTAGGGAATAGAATACACTAATCAAGCAGTTTCCTGTTTTGCTATAACTTCTTGTGAAACTAAAAATAAACTTTTGATTTGAATGGTTGCTTGTGATCATTATTCATCACTTTATAAGTAAGTGTTCACTTATTGAAGCACAATCCATAAATCCATTATATGCATTTCTTTACCTCTGGAAAAGACCTTCTTTTTAATGTAATTTGGTCCACAAATGTATATTAAGGAACTGTTGCAATATATTTCATTCACTGATTTTATCCACGCCTTTTTTCTAATTCCCTTTCCTACTATTTTATATGCATAATAACTTAAAAGTTACATTAGAATAAAATATTTGACATTTTATCCCAGCCGGCTCCGAAGTCTCTGAAAGTGACTTACCCACAAGAATATATAAATGACTATAATCTACACTGTAAATAAATCCAGAAATACACTCCATTCGTACAACCTCTTAGGGTTTATTTATGCAGATAAATATGTTTTTAAAATAGGTAAAATTCTTAATGCATTTTTTACATTGAAATAATATTATAAATTAAACGTAGGGCAGAATGACTGGCAGACATGATTGGCTGACCAACCATATTGAGAATTCATAGTATGCAAGAAAATGTAACCTTATCCTAATTAAGTTGGGAATTCAAATATTTCCTTAACCAACCTGCTTCTTTTTTCTAATTCTAGTAAATATCAGTTGGGGTCATATCAAGCAATGGAAGTGCATTCAAAAAGAATAAAGTTTCACACATCTCTCATGCTGATTTTCCCTGCTTTGTTCATTTAGACCAGGGGTGTCAAACTCGCAATGTCACGTGACGTGTCGCGACTTTTTTGCCATTGCTGGCAATGGGCTGGGCACGGTTTCACTATGATGCATCTGGCCCGTGGGCCGGCAGTTTGACACTGATTTAGACAGCATCTTCTCTGGCTAGGAATATGTCAGTACATCCAAATTTGCTCCACATCAGCATCAAATATATTTTTCTGCATGCTTTTTCACCTAAAATCTTTAAAAAACATGCAGTTCATCCCAGCTGCTTATATTTAAAGCATATTTTAATAGATGACAATAATTAGCAGCCTCCATTCACTGCTGCCAGAGCTGGCCATTTTTTATATCCTTGCATCTCCTTATCCATGTTTTTACTAGGAATATATTCATTGTCATGTCTCCTTTAGGATTGTAATTGCTGAAGAGGAAGTGCCTTTCCTTTGGCACTGTAATATTTAGGAAACGTGTTAAAGGGGGAGATGGGCCATGGGGGATGGTTTCCCCCAAGACAGTTGCTTTTCTCTTTTTCATCCTCTTTTATACAGACGTGTCCATGCACACATATTAAGAAAAGCATACTCATTCAGCAGAAGAAAAGTAGAGACCCAGGAAGAAATTTAATAATATACCTCCCAACATCAATGGAAAATAGATGGTGAGTTAGCATAAAGCAGGGCTTTTCAACCAGTGGTACGGGTACCACCTGTGGTACATTGGCACCTGGCAGGTGGTACGCGACCATCCCAGAAAAGTGGTAGCGGGGGAGGGGAATGAGCTGAACCAGTGGCAGCACCGCACAAACCTGAGCGAGAGATGGCTGGAGCTGCAGGGCTGTCAGGGCTCAGCGGAAGCGCCAGGATCAGCGCCAGGCTCCAGCTGGAGCTCGGCACTGATCCTGGTGCTTCTGCTGAGCCCAGAAGCGCCAATCAGCTGGAATGTTGCAGCATCTCCAGGGTCTTGTGATTTACATTCAGATGCTTGGCAACTGATTCATATTTATGACGGTCACAGTGTCCCAGGGTCATGTGAAGTGACCAAAACCTGCTGCAACCACCCAGCAGACGGGGGGGGGGGATAAAAACCAAACACCCCCCACCCCTCCCCTGCTGCCAATCCTCAACAGAAATGCTCACAACAATGAAAACCTCGGACAGGAGGAAGAGCGCCACCAGGTGGACAGGCAGGTGTCTTGCTCGGCTGTGGCTTGGGGGGCACTTTTTTCAGTGCCATTGTAACTTCGAACAGTCACTAAGTGAACTGTTGTAAGTCGAGGACTACCTGTACTTTATCACTTTTTTCCTTTTTTTTTTGTCATCAAGTTTTTGACACCTTGCTAGGTGACTGGTGGTACTTGGATACTGCCATATCTTAAAAGTGGTACAATGGGTGAAAAGGTTGAAAAGCCCTGTCCTAGAGAACCAGTGCTAGTCAGAACAGTAGTGAAATAGTCCTGGTGCAGGCATCTTATTAAGTCATGTTTAATATTCTTCTTATCACTCTCTCCATCCCTTCAAGCTCCTTGAAATATTGTACATAGGAATTCCAACATAGAGCAGAGGTAGTATGTGCTTATAAAATGTCATATAAGTGAATCTCTTTAAACTGATTTTAATGAAACACACATACACAGATAAAACCCAAACATCCTTGGGTAATAAAACTTTTACTTTCAGAACTATCCAACTATATCCTCACATTCCATGTATAACATAACTGAGAAAGTGGAATTCAGAAATCATTACATTTATTTTTTTAAATCAAGCTGATATGGATTCCTCATTATTCACATGTTTATGGAATGGTAGCTAAAGTCCAATTAAAGCCCTTAATTGTTAGAATATTGAGATTTCAAATATTTAGATTTTTATGGTAATATCTGATTATTTGGGTAAACTGAATGTTATTTGCTATACTGGTACTCTTTGTTTTCTGCTTTTCCTGAAAATTAGTTGGCAATAATGGCTTTGGATGCTGCTGCTAAGAGAGAGAGACAGACAGACAGACAGACAGACATGCCAAAATCATGGATTTGCTGGGGCATATTGCTGGAGCTCAGTGTTTAGGGCAGTGATGGCAAACCTTTTGACGGGTACCCAAAAATTGGCCCCCACTCCACCCCCTGCCCCGCCCCCTCTGCCCCCCATCTTCCGCCCCACAGGACCACTCACCGCCTCCAGGGCCCGCCGCAGATCGCCCAGGCAGCTCAGCAGCACCTATGGCGGCCACACCCTCTGCCCGCACCCTGCAGCATCAACTGCATGATGGGGTGTGCTGGCAGAGTCTTGTCTACGCTGCCTGGCTGCCATGCCCTTGGCTGCGCTGCTCCGTGTGGGCCACGCTCGGGGGTGACTCCTTCAGGGGGGCTGCTGGAAAGGAAGGGGTCGTGGGGGGAAGCAAGGCTGGGGCAACGGCATGTGTGCCCACAGAGAGGGCTCTGAGTGCCGCCTCCATGCCATAGGTTCGCACCACTGGCTTAGGGCTTTCTAAGATATAAAAAATATACTACAATAAAGTATGAAAATGAGGTAATTAAAATTAAACGGGGTGAAGAATCTGTGGTTTTCAACAGTTCAACTTAAATTACCAGAGATGGCTAAATGATGGCAGTATGACCAGTAGCAAGTGATAATAGATTTATGGTTCAGCAACATCTGAGGCCCTCAAATTTTCCACTTCTGAATAGGATCCACCCACAAGAGACCAAGGAAATTGGGCTTGTGCTGAGTACATTGATATCAACACTTTTCTTTCCAGTTAATTATTTCCAGTTAACTTCTCTAACAAAGTAATTTATTTTCCTGTTAGCCTGCCTGGTTTGTTGTATTTTTATTTCTTGTATGGTATTGGCTGCAGGTCTTTGTAACAAGTCTTTCTTTAGATATTTACCACTCTCATAGGTAATCAAAGACTGAAAATACAAGCTGCCCTACTTGCAGTGAGTAGCAACTTCCACATAGGCTGTGGAATAGCAAGAGAGGGAGAGAAGCCTCAAGGCTTCAATTCTGAGTTTATTTCCCTTGGTATTTGGTAGTAACAAATTGCTTGCAGTCTATTTCTCATGCTAGCTGATTGGCTGCACCTTGCCTGTGTTAATCACATTATTGTGAATAAAACATTATAGGAACTCATATGATAATGTTTCTAAGGACAAGGGGCCAGGGGAGAATTTCCTGAAAATATTCTCAGTTTCTGCTCTACCAGGTCAAATACTTTGCCCTTTTAACTTTACCATCAACAATCTAAATCTTGAAAACTTGAAAATATTTATGCAGAATAATATGCAGTAAACTGCACGTGGCATGGGTAATATTTTCCTCAAGTAATTTTTATTAAGAATTGTAAATAGAATATAAACTAATGCAACTACAAAAAAAAATACAAAAAGAAAAATAAAGAAAAAAATGTGTAAAAAGGAAAATACAATAACTTCCCTTTCATCCAACAAGTAAAAACAATTTTAATATCTTTAATATCACCATTTCCTATATAACATATATTGTCTTTACCCCATAACTCATCTCTTAACTCTAAAATCCCAAAAACAAATGCCTGATTTCCTTACTAGATTTTGCTGATAAAGAATAAATGAAGATATAATTAATTATTTTAAGCTGGATTTAACAAACTAACTCTGTATTTCATACTTGAATGTTTAACAGACTTAATTTTAACCCCATCAAATATAATCCCATAGTTTATTTTCTATTCATTTTTTCAGAATTTACAGACTTCTTTTGTAATCCAGTAAGAAAAAGTTATTTGGATCACTTTTCTGTTTGTATATCTCCTTTAAACAGTGGACTAGCCATCAGTTTTATTTGAACATTCAGAAGAAAATATCTTTCTCTTTGACATATTTAAATCCACATTAAAATTAATTTCAAACTTAATTGTAGCTTGTTCTTCTGTGACTTTATTGACACATAATCTATTTATATCAAATAATTTTGAAGACCAAAATTCAAAAATGTTCATCAAAGATTTTTGTTCCATTTTCTTAACTAGATGAATTGTTTCCTACCTCTTTCTAGTGTCTCAAACCTTCAAGATCCTATTATCATATTTCCTCTTTAAAAAAAAAAAACTCAAATTATCACCATTTCCAACAATACCCTATTGGTATTTAATCAAAAAAAAATAGTATTTTTTATAAAACGTTTAAAATCACACTCTTTTTCCAAGGGGAAAGTATCTCACCTAATGAATACATGGAAAATCTTTTTGGTCTGAAGTGTCTTAATGTTTCCAATTTGGTTAAAAAAATGATCTCCAAACAGTGATAAAGAAATGAGGCACTATCTTTCATCCTTAAAAGATTGTGTTATAAATGTGAACTTGATGGTATCCCTCAAGTCACAACTACTCAACTCAAACGTCAATTGCAGAATGATGATTCCTGCCATCTACTTATAGGGAGTGGCTGTCCAGAGTCACATGGGTGCTAATCTTTCTTCTTACACATATATCCCAGTAATTTATAGCAAAAAATACTGTATTGTTTGTCAAATGAAAATATATTAATGTCACTGAAGATAATAGAAAAATATGATTAAGATCCTCACCTTGTAAGTTCAAACAGTCTGTTTCCTTAAAAATGCAACAGATTCAATTCATTTTAATGTATTAATAAGGGAAGAAAAAGTAGACTCCAAAACTTTATGATTATGATTATTACATGGATTATTATTTTGTGTACATTGCTCAATCAGACCAAATAGATCCTTTTAGAATAAAAAATCAGATCAATTATATCTTCCATTCAGAATCAGCCATATATTTTATAAAATACAAAGCAAATTTATCACTGAATAAAATTGATGTATAAAAATATTAGATTGTTAGTATTAAGCCACTCTTAAGTACACATACATTTGTGCCTTATTGAGTTATGATTCAGAGACAACGTGTGCAGAAGTTCTATTAATCCTATGTTGTTTTAAATAAGTTGATAAAATAACAGAGAATATGTTCCTTCCATAATTATTTCCTAAGAGACTCACCCTTTACTCTCTCCCTTAAAAATAGTTTAATATTTTGTACATTGATCCATAAGCAATTACCATGAAATTATTTGAATGACATAACCATTGAAAGCTTTCATAACAGCTTTCAGTTTATTTAGGAAACCTGAATGCTCTGTAAGCTAATTCAAGGTTATTTCAGGTTCAGCAAAAAAAAATTCTGAAATCTACTATGATTAATTTCTGCAGTGAAAAATTGATTAAAACACTATAAAATTAAAGTTCTTGAATAATGCTAGCAAAAACCAAATGAACCTATCATTTGGCTGTTTTTTTTTCTTCAAAAAAACATACTACTTAACATTTTAATGTCATCCTAAATATTATGGTTCTCCTAATACCTAATTCTGAGATCAACTAAAAACAAAATATAACTTGTAAAACGTAATCATTCAGTCCAAAATTTTAAATAAATAAAAAATATTAAGAGCACCAGAATAGATGAAAACTGATATATTGTGAATAGGCATGTGTTTGATCATAAAATGAGAGGATCTGCATTTAAAATTCTCCAAGATAAACACAGTAAGTCTTGAAGCAATGTCTGTTTAATTAATTTTGTAATGAACAGTGAGTTGCTGTGTACAGTCAGTTCAGCCTATTTGCAGCCAGTTTTTCACTCAGCAAACAGCCTAAATCCACTTTGTGACCCAAAGTGGTCCACTGGGTTATGTACAATTCTGAGATGTGAACTAGGGAAAAAAGAGCCATGTCCTCTTGTAACATACTATGGGGGTGGGAAACAAAAATTATTTTTGTTTAGTCAGAATGGGATGAATTTTACCCAAAAGTTCAAATGTAGGAGACACTGTAGGAGAACAGTTGTGCAATAATTAGGATTATGACAGCACCTTTTCCCACCAAATTTTAATAAAATTCATAAACGTTTGTGAGTGGCAGCTCAATTCAGATTCATAGAGTGGCTAGATTAATGCAGGATTTAAATATGGGTAAGATAGGATGAGGGGATAGTTTGCTAGTTATTGAGATGCAAGTTGTATACTTCTAACCTTTGGGTATTTGGGGAGTGACTGTCAACATTACATTATGTTTTTCAGAAAAACTTTAATGATTCTTCAACAAAGACCCTTGAATATGCTTGGCTTGAATAAATTTTGCACTCATAGATAAGAACACTTACCTTTGTATAGCTCATTTTTTTAAACAAAAGCAAAGAGTTGGAAAAATTAGCTCTTTTGCAAGGAAGAGAAGGGAAAAAAATACTCCCTCAGAATATGTATTAGAGTTGTTGCTTTTTAAAGTATTGGTAAATGATCTTGACTTAGGGGTAGGAGTTGGGTTGACTAGGTTTACAGATGCTGCTAAACTAATGAGAGTGGAAAAATCTAAACATAATCATCAAAAGCTGAAGGATGTTTTTTGAGGATACAGTGATACATATGGGGGCAAAAAAACTTAAAATATACTAGGTTTGTTTTTATTGAGGTTAACTTATTTATTCATGAATAAATCTGTACTTCCTGGAAATAGGGAGATGTTCCAGAACTGTGTGGAATGTAGTGCAGATGCTTACAGAAAGCTGAAAGAGAAAATAAACTTTCCTATAGTTTCTTACCTTAGAAACCAAGTCCAACTTTAGACTATTATCTCCAGCAGATCTCCAAGTTCATTCTGATCTTTTTTGTTGTTGATGTTATTTAAAAAGGAAGGGGGTTAAGGTTCAGGAAAGGGAAAGGGGGGTAAGCATTGTTTCTATGAATATTAGTAGGTTTATTTTTGGAGTGAGAAAATGTTAAACCATACTAAAAAATTTCCCTCAGTTTTGAACCATATCCAGATTATTCCCTTGCCTTCTGCCTCTATTCTTGCTTTCCTAGATCTACTCTCAGGTGAGGAAACTTCTTTCATAACCACTACATTTAACTTTAAGATGAAAAAAATATTTCCGAAGCAATTTGTTTTAAAATTATCTTTTTCTAAATCACTATGCATTACCATTAATAGTTACTTTTCTGCCACAGCTTGAAATCAGGTCTCTTTGTTTTTATAAATTAAACCTGAAACATATTTTATGAATGATATTCCGATCTCTGAGCTGTAATTTCTTCTGGATCTTTTCTCCCCTTAATTGCAGAGCAGTCATCAGGGTACTCTTCTATTTCAAAAGCTTACAATTTGGGATAAATATTTTATGAGTTTAACTTTACTTTTACATAGCAATTTTGATCTTCAAATGAGTAATAGATTTAGTTTGTTTCTTTCCTTGCAGTCTATGTTTTGAATTTATGTTTAGTGACATGATGTTCTACAGCTGTTTTAATAGCTTCAACTTTATAATTAGCTGAGCTCAGGTTTGGGTTACATACAACAAGGATCTAGTCTCACAGAGATAACAGAAATAGAAGATGTCACTATTTCAACAACTTTATGAAGTGCATAAAAATATACAAAAAAATCAGATTATGTTATGTGAATAGGCTTGTTCACACATTAATTATGGGTGAATCAATAGCCTTTGGTTATTGGAATTATTTTATTTATCTCTTTGGTACTATCAAGCTTACTTCTTAAATTACTCTGTATAAAAAATAATTGAATAACAGCCAAGGGATAACTGCAATTTAATGGGAGGAATGATTGCAGCTATATCGGGATAAAACTAATTTTTCATGTTCCAGAAATACACAGAGAGGCTCTAAGTATAGGATTAAATATTGTATGTTTTATTCTCTCCTATTCTAGTGGAACTTTTATACCTTTATCCTGATCCTTAATATTTTGTTGTTGAATAACCAGTTTGTAATAATGAACTAATGTAAGATATAAACAAAAATTATATTGAATATAACCTACAAGGAAAAACATAACTTCTGCAGCTCAGAGATAAATTTTAAGTTTCCAGCCACCAATATATTTATCCCATTTGGATGAAAAGGAACAACCAAAATCCAGCATCACACTTCCACTGCAAGCAACCTAACTAAGCACAAGAGTGTCCTAGGAAGTACTACAATTCAGCTCAGTGATAGATCTGTCTAGATCTGGAAATTGACAGGCTAAATCCAGAAAACCTGCTGCAATTCAGGGTAGGCAACTAATTGGGTTAAGGGACTGACTTAATTTAAGAAAGCTGTTTGTCATCTTAGTGGGAAAAAAGAGTTCCGTGCTACAGTTAATATATTTAAATATTGTTTTATATTTCAGATGTTACTTGAACTATTTTGCAATACAGTATTTCTTGTCAGTATGTTGTATTAGAGGATTGCAGAATCTGGTTTTTTTCACATATCAAATTCATTTTTAATGTTAATTTAACAGAAACCTCTATCTTGGCAACTGATTGTGGTTCTCTTTTTTTCCTTCCACTATTTAGTGTGGAATTAGATTTTAAGCAGCAAGAAGACAAACTTCAGCCAGTTCTGAGAAAACTTCATCCTATTGAGGAAACTCAGGTTGCACCTTTGCCTTATTCTCAGGAGAGTTACTCCTCAACTCCCAAGCAAAAATCCAAAACTGAATCAAAAAAGCATGGAAGATGGAAACTCTGGTTTCTTTAACTAAATCCGTATTATATGGAATTTTAAGGTCGCCTTCATATAAAAAAAAACTACATCCACATGAACTTGTGGAGTTTTTAAAAAAGGATCCTAATAATTTGAACAGGTGACTGTCAGCAAGTGTTACTCTGACAATATTAAGAAAGCATTTTTTCTCACCATATGTACCAAAAAAGGCCTTTGTACCTATGAATGAACTTTCAGGAGTAAGGCATTCAAATTGCATACCTTGTCAACTTTTTATTTGAACTTCACCATTGTGGGATGTTAAAGAACCTTTAAAACCAGGATAGAAATTCATGTTAGCAAAAGGAAAAAGTATAATTACTTGCCCACCGTTCTTTTGTTAAAAATAACAGGTAAATGTTATTTTTCAGAGTCCAGATTTTGTTTTGATTCTTTGGTTTTTCCCCTGAAGTTGTTCACTGTATATTTAATTTTCCACATATGCTGGGGTGGGTAGAACCATTTTCAGCATATAGATATCCTGAGGAAAGCACAATATTTTCAATGGTCTGAGACCATGAATAATCTTTGAAATGTGATTATGTGTATACTTGCCTTTATGTGCTGTAGCATTATGCCAAGTGATTGCACCTCAGTGAAATGCTGGCACCTTTAATTTACTGTCATTTTCATCACATAACCTACTGCTCACTTTAAATGGTGAGCAGTCAAAAGCCACCTAAAGTCAGGGCATGCCTTTAATTACTGGCAGTTGACAGGGTCAAAGCTAAGGACACTAAGCTCTCTTAGATATTATTTTTAATCTGTTGGTACCCAACAGCTGAAACTATGTTCTGGCACCATATTTGGAATGACGGAAAGAGGGAAGGGAAGAGATGCATAACAGTAAGTAACAGATCATTGGCAGCTGCCACAATTTAATACACTTTTGTAATTTAGTCTCAAGAAAACACTATACTCTCTTGACACACTGTGCCAGAAATTTTATAATGTATTGTGTTTTGCTTTTTAAGAGTTCACAAGAGCCTGGCAGCTTTGCACATTAAAGGAAGATACTGAACCATCCTAATCCTTCTACTAAAATAGTATTAGCAAATGAGAATGTTGAATGAAAATGTTGTGCAATTAACAGTTTAAGAGTAATTACACAAATTGAACAAAAACTCTACTAGTTATTTTTAGACACTTTAATTCCCATCAGTTTCATTGACAGGGGATCAAGCACATAACTGTCCATTATTTAAATAATATCTCTGAAAAATTACTCTGTAAGCTTTCTTTGGAGATTTTCCCCCCCTTTTTTATACTTCCAATTTCAATAAGGTATCTGGGAAGTTCTAGGTACATAGTTTATCTCAAATCATACAGGTTCTTTTTTCATAACTATAAAGCAGAATAAAGTGACAAATACTGTTTTATTGGTGGAAATCTCCAGTGAAAAAAATAATGAATGCAGATGTACTACAATCACTTACTTCAATATTTAAATCTACATTCATGTTATATATTTTATATTGAGTTTTATTAAAAAAATATAATTTGGTTGTTTTATGGAAAAATACCTGAGATGTGCTTATGAAAATACAATTGATACATGAATTATGATCAACTTCAAAATTCCCCTGTTATTCTATAACTCATTTTCTACTAATACTCCAAGAGGGCTACCAATGACTATTGTAAGGAAGTATTTCTGAATTTTATTTTTAGTATTATTTTTAATTTCTTTTTCAGAAAGTGCAAGGCTCAGAAAGTCATTTTGATGCTACTGGAAAAGCGTGAATATTTATATTGGAAAGGAATGGAATTAAACATAATAAATTTTACAGTCTTTTAAATTAAAGTTCATAACTTTAATTGATCCCAACATACTTTAGAATCTAATCCGAAATATAATTGTCGGTATCGTTCTTACTAATTCCAAGACACATTTTCAAAAATAAATATCTACATAGATTAAGCTGAATATTGATTGTGATCCTACAGATAACATCACATACATATACAATAGGGTCAACATGCAATGGAACATGTTTAGGTTTGGGTTTTCTACATGTCAGGAACACTTTAAGACAGTTACATCTTTTTCTTGGCTTGACACAGCTGCCCTCTGCAATTGACATGTGATCATAGGAAAATATACTTGGTTAAAGAATTATTGGCAGATTCTATATAACACCTTATGCTTTCTAAATGATATTTCAACCTTTGAATATGGATCATTGCATAGTCCTAATAAGCAACCTAATTTTTATGACCATTTATTCATAATCACAGTAAGGATCATGGCCATTATTCCTAACAAAATTCTATCCTTAAGACTTATAATAATTTATTAAATTCTCCCAAGTCCAAAAATAAACTAAAATTCCATCACAAAGACCCAGACAGGAAGCAGGAGCCCAGCTATAAACATGTGCTGCCTCATGTAACAGTGAATTTTCCTGTATGTTAAAAGCTGCACATGCATACATGTGTTTTCCTGATTTTCTTCTAACAAACTTTAATGACTCTCTTAATCACATAACCCAGCTGCAACTTCACTCATGATTCGATAGCTTGGAAATAATTGTGAAGAAATGCACCAGAAACCTGTACAAATTATAGGGTGCATGTCTGCAGGTTTATAGACTATATTCTGCTTTTTTTCCTTTTCTTTAAATCTGGGCTAAATCAAACATACAACAAGTATGCATATTATAAATATGCTACTCTGAGATGCTTAGCATATGACCTGTGTATTTCAAAAATAGCCCATATTCTTCTTGGGCTTCCATCAACCCACAAAAATTCCTAAAATATATTTGCTGGTTGCCAAGTAACACTCATTCTATTATATAGGAATCAAACCAGGAAAAGAAACATTAAGATACCATTTTGAAGTTGAGAAGCAAAATGAGTCAGTATTCTATACAGCAACAGAGTGTTTTACTAAAACGCTTGCAAATTTTTAATTTTTACATTTCCTCTTTCAAAAGATAAAACACATATTCTTGCTCAAAGCTACATATTGTGTTATCGTACCATACTATGTAACTTGTAATAAAATTTTCTTTGCAAGTGTGTAAAACGTATCATATTGTATTACATTTAGGATCACTGAGGCAAAAGTTAGAATTCTGTGGCGAGAAGGCTAAAATCTGTAGTAAAGTATAATATTTAACTGACATATCAAATGAAAATACTTTTACTGAAATTTGTTGTTTTTAAAAAACAGGTAGGAAGTCCAAAATGTATATCATTATTCCAATTTGTGTATTCCTTAATTTGCTGCTAAATTCATTAGCAATATCATGTGGTTTCAACCACTCGTTTACTTAAACACACTTCCATTATCATGCTTTATATTCCATTTCTAAATAATAAATGCTGCAGTAATTTTATATTACTTGCTATTTTCATACTATAAGGACAGTATTTTCTAAGTTTGCATAATTCCCATAAAGCAGCAGTGACATAGATATTTGTTTTGAAATTAATGGGAAACAATACATGTAAATATCACTTTTTTCTTAAAAAACAGACCACTGTAATATACTTTATGTAGTCAAGATAAAATGGAAAATATTAATGTTAAAAATGCTGAGTATATGAATTGTTTGCTTTGCTTACATTATTTTGATTATTTTTGCCTCTGAAAACACTTTTGTACAACAAAATACTGGCTGAGTGTCTCTCTCTACTTTTTCTTCAACATTTAATTGCTGTACCAAGTTTTAAAACCCAAGGGATGATTTTTTTCCATAAATGTTTTAAAATGAAATTAGACTTTACATAGCACTGTGTAATAGCAATGAGTTGATACTACAGTATATGTAAACTTAATCATTATTGCTATTAAGAGACCCCATATTTCATTATAATGAAACTGAATTTCCAACATCTCTCAGCATTATTTCCCTCTCAATAAAATTAGTACAAATAATTTAAATACAGGATACTCAAAGTATCCCTCCATTTGTTCAAAATGTTCTTCAAAAAAACTTAATTTATAAATGACTATTTTACCTTAAAAGGAAAACAAAGTAAAAATAATTATGAAAATGAATTGATTGCAATTATGGCATGCAGAAATTTGTTAATTACAGGTAGTTCTCAATTTATGACCACAATTGACCCAAAATTTATGTTAAGTGAGAAATTTGTTAAGTAAGTTTTGCCCCATTTATGACTTTTCTTGTGACATTTTGTTAAGTGAATCACTGAAGTTGTTAAATTAGTAATATGGTTGTTGAATGAATATAGTTTCCCCATTGTCTTTGCTTGTCAGAAGGTTGCAAAAGGGTGACCCTGGGATCAAGAATCTTTGAAAATCTCCATAAAACAATGTAATTTTTAAAAACAACATGGTAATTCATATTGAGAGATGGTATCAAAATGTTAAAATATATTGAAGTAGAGAAGACAATGTTCCCAAAAGACAGGAATCAAAAGATGAAGCTGTAGATAAATACTTTATATCTTATCACTTGAGGTTATGATATAAACTCACATTCAACTAGAATTATCCGGCCTATGATACCTTTCTACGGTAACCAGAAATATCAGCCAAGAAAGAGCTTGTGAAAGAAGAAGCAAGGATCAGCTATCATAGTAAAAAAAACAATAATGAACTCCTGGTTGAGGAAGCAACTATTTACCTTCTAGTAACCTATTTGTATTTGTTGCCTCTGGATTTTCTTTTTTTTCTTTTTGGAACAAAAACAAGCCTTTTTTTCCTTGAAGTCAATGGAGTTGAAGTAAATTTCAGGGCCTACTTTTGCAATGATCTAACTCTTGTTTGGTAGCTATGCATCAGATGAAAAAACTAATACACAAGATCCCAGTAAAGACATGCCCACAATACTCCCGAAAATATAAAACTGGGCTGCTTGAAGATTCTCAGTCTTCCTTACAATAAAACACAGATTTTCCCATCCAAAACATTTTGTTTCTGAGAAGAATGCTATCTCTCGAGTAGAACAGAGCTCCCCAGCTGGAGGGAAAGGGAGGAGCTAGTGGGGCCACTAGTGCATGCACACATGCACAAATGGGCTGCTAGCACCTGTACAGTGGCACTAGAGCGAGTGGATGCGCACACTCGCCAGCCATTCCCGTGGCCCAATAGGCCATGGCCCGATACTGGGCTGCAGCCCATAGGTTGGAGACCCCTGCAGTAGAATATATAGATTAATCAATTGCTGGAACTAGATCAAGAGTTGGACAGTTTTATCCAGATTGCTGCTAAAGGAGTACATATTCTACTGAAGAGTAACAAAAAGGATTTTCTATTTTAAAGTACCAATGACAAAGATTTAGCAGCACCAATTCTGATTAATGTGGAGCTGATATAATTCAGTAAGATAAAGTATAAAGTAGTTTTAAATCTAAAAAGAAAACTTACAAAGAGGGCTTAATGGCTCACTGTTGTGAATTACCTATTACCAGTGAGCACTAGAATGACAGATGCGTGACTCACATACATCAGCTGTTAGATATTCACAGAAAATTCAACTGTTCTCTGTTGGAACAAGGAAAGCACTGGTCTACCAATCCAGGCCTAACTAATTTGTTCAGGGAGGAAGGAAGGAAGGAAGGAAGTTCAACAGAAGAATAACAATGGTGAAGCAATCATTTATAAAACAAATCAGTTATCCACAGAAAAAGGTAAAAAGGAAGGATGTGTGTTCGTTGCCTTGACTTAATAACAAAGGTGGAATATAAATAAATACAAATAAACAAAAGACTATATCCCATTTCTGCGCTGTAGAACTCAATCATCATTCTTCTGTACTGTGTATTAAATGGGCTGCACGTAGAATATTGCATCCAGTTCTGGTCAGTGTACTTTAGGAAGGAAAAAAGCAAATGAGTGTATTCAGAAGAGAACCACCAGGATTATATATGGCTTGGGAAGAGAAAAAAAAGTCTATGAGGAATGGTTGAAGTTACTGAATATGTTTAGCCTGGAAAAGTAAAGTAAAGGGAAACATAATACAGTATATGTTTTCACGTATCTGGAGGGCTGCCTTCCAGAAGTTGCTCAGAATTATTCCAGTAGATAGAACAAGACATAATGGCTGTATAGGGAAGTAGCCATTATTCAGATAGCAAGAGAAAAATATTAACTGTAAGAACAATTCAATGACAAAAATAGGCTGCCTTAAGAATCTCTAACACAAAATGATGTACAGGTTATGAACAAAATCTGTTCCTAAGTCTCTCTTGCTGTATATTAAAAACATGCAACTTCAGCAATTCATGACAACACTGTGCGGCTTCAGCAGTTCATTAGCTCAAGAAAGGAAAATGCCATCCACTAGTTTTAGTAGTAGGCAGCCAATTCAGAAGTGTAAATTATAAGTTGGATGTTCTTATGTTGGGGACTTTCTGATTGTTAGACTGAGATGAAATTCATCAGGACCCAATCCATGGTTAATGTCAATTTCTAAAAATTCCCAGAATATGGGAATTCAATCAGCAGATGCAGTAGATAATCCTGGAAGAGGATTGAGGGGTGAGGTAAACAGCATTGGTTTCTGACTCAGATGAACCCTGTGAGAAAAATACACCAAACAATTTCATGGAACAACTGAGCTGTGATTCTCAATACTGGACAGTGGTGGGATTCAGCCGTTCACACCACTTCGGCAGAACCGGTAGCTAATTTTTTGTTGCCCAGGCCCAGAATGGACTTCCGGAAATGGCATCCATACAGAGAACCTGTTGTTCACATACTGTATTTGAATCCCACCACTGATACTGGCTGTATGTTAAATTCCATCAAATTGCAATAATCAAAGATCAACTTCATCTGCCAAAGATCCTGTCCTTGAGCTGACTATTATGGATTAGGAGGAAATTTCAGCTTTGGGCACTTCAGGCTAAACCTAAGAAGAAACAGAGAGACATCATAAAGGAAATCTGATACTAGTTCTTTTGAATGACTCCGTGGCCACATTGATGTTATGGAACATATGGAGATTATGCTTTAAAATATGTCTCTCTTAGTTTATGAACCAGTTCTCACATTTTCCTAAAGAAGATTTAGGAATGAGAATCCCTACAATTGATGGCCACATATCAGTTTTATTATGGAAATTAAAAGTAGGCTGATTCCAAAGTAGACTTAGTATTTTATTTAAATTAATTTAATATCTTAAAATGCTTTTTAGCCATTTGGTTAAAAATTATTAACCAATCTATAGAAAAGGAAGTAATTTACTAGATAATTATTTTTCCTTTTCTTTTCTATCCTATAAAGCAAAATCTCTCTGCTGAAAAAACAACCGAACAAACTAGCTGTTGAAGATACTATTACTATTGATTTTATTTAACTCCTGCCTTTATTATTTTTATAAATAATTCAAGGCAATGAACATATTTATTGCTCCTCCTTCCATATTCCCCACAAAAATGACCCTGTGACATGGGTTGGGATGAAAAAGAGTAAGTGGTCCAATGTCACCCAACCAGCCTTTTCATGCCTAGGTTGAGATTTATTTTATTTGAAATAAATATTTGAAAAAGTAGGCACATAGAGCCAAAGCACACTTCATCCAAGCAAAGACAGAAACAAAAAGATCAGAACATATCATCTCCAGCAACCAACACCCAGAATAAGCAGAGATTAACACCAGATAAACAAGTAGAAAACAATATCCTAATTAAGGAACTACCAAGTAGAAAACTACATCCCCACCAATACTGACAGGGCGAGCTACTGCATATAAATAGGGAGCAAACACCACACTCATTAGCATTAATGATATTACCTAGTTAGGTAACGAAATATCTGCAAGCAAACAACCAAATTTAGAGAGCACCAAGGATTTCACAGTTCAAGCCTAAATTAGGTGTATTCTCTTCTACTGAAAGATTAGAAATAATATCCATACATTTTAAAGATTTAATTTCTAGCATTTAGCTAGGTCACCTTTTTAATCTGAATCCTATAATTTATTTCTTGGAGTTCAATAGTGACAAATTATTTAGTTAGTTTACTTGCATATTAATAAATTGAATACATGAACTTTTAATCAGCATCAGTAACATTAATTTCACTAAAACACCAATATATATCCTTCAAACTAACTGTAATGCATGCATAAACATCATGTGCAGTATCTAAATAAAAACTTGCAAAGCTAATCAGTGTACTAAAAGTTACATGTCAGAATAAGATTGACTGTGTTCAATAGCAGTGCTGTAACCTGAACAGAGTGACTGCCATCAGATAAGCAGTGTATTATATATTCATATACCATTAAAAGATAGTTAAAATGCCATCCAGAAAATATTATTTCAATGAGAAAAAATATAAAACAATTAGAACCAACTTAATCTTTAATACAGTAATTGTCAATATATTAGAAAACACATTCAGAATTGCAGATTAAGTTTAATTTTGAGTGTTAATTTTATAAACTATATAAATTAATTAAATAAACATAACACCAAATAAAGAAATCTAGAAATTTATACAATCTGAAGCAGCAAGTTAAGATTTTAATGACTATAAAACCTGAATTAAAAAATAAACTGAGGTAAGGAAATGTAATTTAATTATGAACAGATCAAGTATGGCACTAGAAGGAGTATTGAATGATTAATAGATTATAGTTGTAATCCTCAGCCATGAAAATTCCTGGATTTTCTTCTTCTTCCTTACATTTCCCTCACAGGTTAAAGGGCCAGAACCATATTCACAACCCTAAATACATTGGAGGAGATGTATCATCAAACTAAAAAGACCAAAAATAATATCTAACTTCTATAGAAAGTTTAACCAAATCTGAAGGGAAATGTGAGCTTCCAGATATTATTGAAATTCATTATAAGAAATGGAGAGAGGGAGAAATAAGGCACCATATTTTTGGCAGGCAATTTTGAGTGCACTTTGTCACCCAGACTGCATCACTGCAACTCAGGAAAATTTAAATGGCTATTATGTCCAATGGTCAACATTGTACAAGCTACATTGAATCAAACTGGTTTATTCAACTCATCAAGTGTAATATCTCAGGTAAAAAAAATGTAATTCTTATGAGAAAGGTGCCTTGCCTAAAAACATCCTTCAGGACAGGCAAAATACAGTTCTATGGAATTAATACAATACAAATACAATGCATACCAAAAAGGGTTTTCTTTCAAATAAATGTTCTGCTTTATCAGAAAATATAAAATATATACATGTATGTATGCAAGTTCAGGATCCAAAGGACAGTTTGGCACAAACTATTAGTGATATTCCAAAAAAATAACTTTACTAACAGCATACTTGAAAGGTCTTTTTCATATTTAGAATATATCTTAAAGATCACTGTGGATCAGATATGCTCAAATATGCAAGTACCTCTGCTGAAATGATAGTAAATAAGTGAAAAAAACCCACACCCCCTACAACGTATCTACTAACAGCACATTCCTTTTCTTAAAGGTAGTAAGCTAGTTGTGTGTTGTGTCCTGAGAAATGCTACAGTGCTGTCAATATTTATGAAATTGGATGCAAAGTCTAATAAAGTTGCCAAAACAAGTGATAGAAAAAACCACTAGCTACCTGGGAGTATGGCATATATTTAAAACTGCCAATCTGAAATTGATGTAAAGATATCTCTGCTGATTTCAACATATTATTAAGTTTGGGTAAGGAGATGTCAAAATAAATGGCCAGAAAAGGTGAATTTTCCAAAGACAAACATAAGGAGATATTCCTAACAAAATTACATATTCTATAGAAATGTTTTACATTCTGCCAGTCTAGTATAGTAGCAATGTTGAAAACTGGAACTATTATTGTATCACTGCACTAGCAAGAAAAGTTCAGTAGTAAGAGTGACGTATGGGACAAAATTAGGACAAATCTGTATTCTGTGTGACCCTCAAAAGGGCCTCAACCTTGGGGATTATATTTATAACTTTTAAATGCCAAATTTATTAACTTGTCTATGACTTTGCAATGATAAGTATGTGAACAAAAGTACTGTATGTGATTAAGAGATTTCTGATTTAGTTTTGACGAAAATATTCATCACTAAATCTTGAATCACACTATTTCAGTCTTCCTTTATGAACAGCCCTCGATTTGAACAGCAATAAAGTACAACAATTAATAATTTAAGATTTCTTAACCAATCCTCTGAATTATATATGTCTTCTTGGATCTGTAAATGCTGTATGCAGCACCATTGCAATCTATGATAATTTAAATTTCTGTATCAAGGAGAAAATTTCACTACTGAAATCTACATTCTATTTTGAGAAAAATTTTCAATTCCCATCCTGAAGTGCGGTAGCAGCAAAGAAATGTTGTCTAGTTTCTCAACTTTTTGTGCTTTCAGAGTAATGACTGAATATTTGCTCCTATGTCCTTGTTTTGTCTGTCGGTGTTATCCTCTTGTCCTACCACCACTCAGTTAGCCTTAGAATATAACATGATTGGAAGAGAACTAGACTTTCCTGAAATAACTGATTTAAACAAAGTGCAATATTCAGCCACATCTATAATATTCATATTTAAGTTTCTTTACTCCAACTATCTGCATTTATGTATTTATACCTGAAATTGCCTGATTTAGGCTGTCACAACCTTTTTTGTTGATTTAACAAATAATTAGCTTCACTTTTGTTGATTTAACAAATAATTAGCTTCACTTTTCAATCATATTTTCCTAAATAGTTAATTTCCTTTAATTTTTAGAAGTATTACGTAGCCATTACCTAGAAGTATGGAGTTAGTCATAAATTGTGAGGTCAAGCACTGGGAAAAGCAACTCCTGTCTTTAAGATAATTATAATGCAATTTGATGAACATAGAAATAGAGAATCAGCTATTTTACAAAATGTATCATTCTAAACATGAACTCACCTACATTTTTCAGCTGTATTCTCTTTGAAAAAATAACTAGCATTATAAACAAAGACAGGCTTACAGTATCTCACATTTATATAAAGACTATTTAGAAGTATATATTTGCCATATCATGATGCTAAGATTTTAACGCTAAGCTTATTTTCCTGGTAGAAATTCTTGTAGAATTCGGAATTAAGATCTTTGAAAGATCTAGATAAAGGTATCAGTTTTGAGAATGCTGCTCTTTTCTTATTCATTTTAATTTTCACAAGACTATTCTGAGTTAATCAAATATGTGGATGGCAATTAAAAGGTCTATTCTTAGCTATTAAGAATTATTTTTATAAACATTTTTACTATCATATTGTACTGGAGTATCTTTCATATCAACCTCAAATCCTGATGACTTAAGGAGTGACCTGGGTACAATAGTTTTAATGGCAACAGTAAGAAATGGTTTGCTGTTGCTTACTTCTGGTATAGTTTTTCAGTTTGCCAGTTTAGTCTTCTTGTGTTTCCTGGATGTCTCCCATCCACTACAAACCAGATCCAGCCTGATTATTCTCTAAGTCACGGGTGTCAAACTCGCCGCATCACATGACGTGTCGCAACATATCGTGACTTTTTTGGCATTGCCGGAGCTGGGGTGGGTGTGGCCTCCGTATGATGCAACCAGGTCGCGGGCTGGCAGTTTGACACCCCGCTAAGATGAGAAAAGATCAGCCAAGTGTTGCCACCTGTTGATTCAGTGTCAAATCCATACCCTTATCAGTTTCAGGAGGAATAAAAAGCATAATAATTAATTTGACATGAATCCATGGAAGGTCAGAAGATACATCTAAAGTATATTTGCAATGAAAAACTGTTATTACATAATTGCTTGTATAAAAGTGAATCATCACTGATTTTGCCAGAATGAATTCCATTCAGAAATGCATTGAATCATAAGAGGTAAGTGCTCCTCTAAAATTCTTGGTGCTGTCAGCATTCATTAAATACTTATGGTCTGTTCAGCTGTACTGCTTTCTCAGTTATTGCTCATTTTCCAAATGCACATATTTAATAAGGGTACTTGGTGATAAATATCTGCTGAAAGCTAATATTTCAAATAGAATTTACTAGATTTCAAGCAACAAAAGAGAAGACTATGCAAAATCTATCAAATCAAATCTTAAATGTATCTTGGTTTATAAAGCTATAAATCACAAAGGAAAATAAATTATATAGCACAACATTAAAATATAAAATAAGGATTACAAATAACTAATTAGCTTCTCAGTAATGCACAAGATTATCAAGGAAAGATCATACTGATTTTCCCAATGTCCTCAAAAACCTTGAGAAAAAGGAGTAAGATGGTAACATGCTTGCAATCCTATTTGATTTATCGTTTCACCAAGTTAATGCAATGGCATCCATGGTTGACCTTGTTGGTCATTTTTTGATAATTTGTTGAAATGAATTTGACAGAAATTCTGTGCTGCAAAGAGTTCAAATCTCAAATGCTCTTCCCAGGTACCTGCCATGCTGAGTATAACAGTGAGAAGTGTTCCATTACAATATTTCTGAAACGGTGTCAATGGCAGTTAATTGAATTTTTGATAATATAAACAAATCTAAATAAGTGTGATATTTGTATGTGTGTATGTGAGTGTGTGCAGGTTCAAAAATTAGACCATCTCCTCTGACTTTTTCAAATCCATGAAATCCTTGATCAAGGAGCTAGCTGCTTGATAATTCTGTCTAACCTGAGAACTGGTGGTTCTTTTCTTTTCTACATTAGTCCTTACATATGGCAATGCTCTTCTACTATTAAAAAAAAAAAAAACCAAATAAATTAAGTTTGGAGAGAAGACTCAAGTATACAATCCATGGTTCACTTCAAAATTCATCACTGGCTAGTCTCTCACTGTACTGAGCCATAAACAATGGTTTGTAAGCCACAATGTCTTTGTGACCACAATACAATAACTTGCAAATATATAACACAGATTATGGTTTAGCATAGTTTATGAACCTAATTTAGTCACTGCTGCTTTCTATTTCTTCTGAATGAAAGAAAGTAAGGGTTATAGAAGATCACATATTCTGAACTTGCTTCAGTGGAATAAATTCAACCTCTGCTAGAAAATACATACTTTATTTTCCAGAGCATTATTCAATTGCTTCTATTTTTCAAATATATGACAATGATCTTGTATTACCTATAATTACATTTTGAGTGCAGCTAACAGTATTTAAACGTCAAACCCAATCAACATACAAGACAGTCTAAGAAACTGTTATAGTTTACAGCATATCAATGAAACTAACTTTCAATTTCCAAACTGATCATTTATCAGTCATTAATTTCAAACTTTTTGAAAAGGAATTTTAAAGAATTATTTCATCTCAAAATGATTGAAACTGTTGGCATATGGCTTTTCCCCCTTCCTTCCATCCAAAGGGAATCATTTAAATACTGCTCTAAATGAGCCCATTTTCCTCCTTGTTAAAAGAGATTTAAAGTTATCAGCCTGCTGCTTAAAAAAATAGAAAGATCATACGCTATTTCCCTCCAAAAAGCATCAACAAAACTTCTAAGCAGCAAGACGAAATTGTACAAATATTACTAGACAAGGATCCAAACATTAAAAGCTCAATGACTGCCAATAATATCTCCAAGGAAACAGAAATTAAAGCATCTCGATAATTTCAAGTACTGTTAAACCAGGCAAAGATAACAAATTAACACTAAGATGTCTATAATTTGGATAGATTCAGAAAACTATTATACAAAATTGAAAGAGAATTAAAACATTCTTTCTCCTGATAGTTGTAACTTAGGGCCAAACATTTTATTTGTTTCTTTTTTTCTTACTTAACAATTAGTGCTTATATGCCCCAGGATTTGAAAGGCTTCTGTTCCCTTTTCTTGTTTAGATTTAAAAAAAAAATAAGCAGTAAAATTAAAATTTCAAAATGTTTTAGCATTCAAGAAGACTCAAACATTAAAATACAATTGATAAAAGGGAGCAGACAGTTTCACTCCCCAAGATTTCCTTAAAATATAAGTTTTAATTTTTCTAGTGCTAAAACATATGTGCCACAGTAAAGTTTAGTTCATGGACTAATTATATAATAATATTCCTATATTAAGGATTATAGGGTACTATTATTCCATTGAATCTAATATAAATAACTGAAGAAATAAGAATCATGTCAAATCAGTAAAGTCAGTCCTGTATTCTTATATTCTATGAGAGCAATACAAGAATAGATCCTAATAAAACAATCTGTTCTGAACAGGTAATATTTCTATACTAAAAGTGGAGATGCATGTTACTTTGTGAAGCAGTTTTGAGGGGCTGCTTCATACAAAGTTTCACTGAAGAAAAGTTCTCTTCAGCAGTATTTATCATACTTTTCTTTATGCTTAAATATTTTCATTAAAAGATGTTTACATTGCAAAAGGACATGCAATAGTTAGAATTTAATATAATTTTTATCAGGATTCATATAATTTTGTCATTGATTATGGTTTAATTTCTGATTTATCATATAAAGTTTCTCATTTATGATTTTAATCATTTACATTGCAACTTCATCTGATTACTCATTTTTATACTGATTACTAGCTGATTACATTAATTATATTGTAACATTTATTATGCTTTTATTATTGTGAAATGTATGGGTCATTTAATACCATTTTTTCACTCATTTTCTATGACTTGCCACCATTTTGTCTATTTTAAATTATTTTCTTTTTAATTCATCAGTTACTCTCTATAAACTAACCCTCCAATCTTAATTCAATGGTCATCTTCCATACACTCAAAGAAGGAACCCAAAATAAAAGGACCTCTGAAGATAGATACAAGTGAGACAGATGGAAGATCCTAAAGAAAAATAGACATTTTTAATGCAGATAAAAGTAATGTAATAGAAAAAATAAATTCAATACAAATAATAATATATACTATATATCATGGCCTATTTTACTACATCAATAGTTCCTCTTTTAGGAAGATTTTTTCTACACATTATAAGGTGAAAATGCATAAATGCAAAAGTGTTATTTATTTATTGGAATGAACAAAGAGTTCAATTTCATATCTTTCAGAGCATCTAAAATATGAAATTGCTTACTATAAATCCCAATGAAATTAAATGGGCAATTAGAATTTTTTCAAAATACTGTAAACATACTGGATCTTATAGGAGGAAACTCTAGTGGATTATGCATTTTCCTATGTTGCAAAACTAATATTAGATATTTACTGAAAAGCACTTACTATAAGTTCTGAGTCACGCCCCATTGATATGACGGTTCTATTTACTGTCCTCAATAGCTTTTCCATAATTATTTGCACATGTCGTTGTGTTGGTCCCTAAAATTAAAACACAAAAAGAAGTAGCCAAAGCCAAGAGGATTAAATAGCTTTATGTATACAGCAAACAATTTTAAATCCCTTTGTTTTAGTTTCACTATGATCAATGCTCAAATGTACTGATTTTCTAAAGCAGCATTCAAATATGGGAATTCTATTAAAATCATCCAGCTCTATGGCCATCTCTAAATAATGTAGGTAGAATAATTAAAAGGGGAGTGTATGACAAAGCATTCATTCCCAAATATATACCATATGTATTTGATTTTCTTTGGAAGTTGAACCATGGCATCTGGATTTCTTTTCTTGTTGTTCGAAATGTTTCACTGCTTATCCAAGTAGCTTCTTTAGTCTGAGCAAGTTGGTTAATTGTTAATTTTCTTTGGTTGTGATCTTAAATATATAATTTTCTTGAATAACCAGTCCACATCTTTTTTCCTATTCATGTTTATAACCAGGGCCCAAAAATTGATGTATTCCATGCTAAGGACATATATAAGTAGTAACTACAGGTGATACTCCTAAACTCAACTGGTACCTCTGTATCCAGGAGTTGTATCTAGGAGTATTTCAAACATACAGCAAAGTGAAGCTATACTTGAAAAATTGAGGACTGGCCTCACTCTCTCATGCAGTATATATGACTTGTAGCTGCTAAAAATGGAATTTCTGATTCTTACATCAGAGAAAACCATTATTTAAAAAAGGGGCAGATGGCAGCAATTCTCAAGAGTGGAAGTGTACAGCTGCAGAGACACTGATTTGAAAAGGTGGCAGTAAAATACCCAGGAATTAAATCTGGGGACTAACATATATGGAGGACAGGGTTCCAGGATGCTCTTAAAATGACAAACTTCACTATGTAGATGACTTCCTAATTCGCTGCAATAAATCTACTTTTCAAACCCTATATTATCTGCTTGAGAATGCAAAGCAGGAAGAAAATTTAATCACTCTGATTGGTGCAAAGAATGTACCCAACTGCCCCACACAGTGTTTACTTCCAAATAATGGTACTACAAAGCTTCTAGAAACACTTCAGTAATAATACTGAAATTAAAAGTTTAAATAAATGGAGCTATTAGAAGAATATCACTATTCCTTGTTAAAGGCTTGCTTACAAAAACTGGCCACAAAACACACATGCACATAGAATCCTCTTTTTAGTGATGCACGCTTATTAAAACTTGTAACTGAATTTTGTTGATATTGTCCTATTATGGCTATTGCAGTTTTTTGCACATTACTTTATGAAGATGTTCTTCAAACAATTATTTTACCATTTGCTAATAAATTACATTTTTTTACAAAAATTACAAACGGACAAGCTTCAGTATTCTGCATGTATTTGTTTTTGTATTCAAGAAACAATTAATTGGTTTCGTTGTCTTTATCATCAGTGCTTGTTAATAGGTTTTCTTTTTGCTCCCTGACCCTCATAATTAAATTTGTCACCAATAAATGTTCTCTTCCATTTCCCAATAATTCCTTAAGAAATGGACTTTTGTCACCATTCAAAAATGATTTCCCCCAGTTCAGCCTATTCATCTTTTACCTACTCTGCCTTCTCAGCAGGTCTGCTGGCACCTTCCTAAGCAAAAAGTCTTCAACTTTGCTAATCTCAGCAGGTAAAGAAACTAGAATATAATTGCTTATGCCCCAAGGTGCACAACAACCAATCTTTTTTTTTTTTGTAAATATTAAGCACTACACCACTGGATTGTATTTCCAATCAAAATCACATTTCACAAAGAGCACAGGGAGGTTTAAAACACAGGCCATTGTTAACATATTGTGCATGTTAAAAAGTAGATTTCAGGAAAGAGTTTGCTTGTTTAATCCTTAAGGAATACCAAAGGCCTTTCGATGTATAAAAGAAACTTGGTTAAACAAGCACAAGACCTTTATCATGCTGATAATGTTATATGTTGAGATTTAGGAACAATGGAAATATACTATAATAATAAATTCAATTACTGACAGCCATACAAAAGAATTGCCAAACTGGATGTGTCAAATTCACACTTTTAAGGCACAACAGTGCCTTAAAAAGTATCTACTTCATAAGCCCCATGCTGAAAGATTGAATAGATAGAATCCATATTTTATTTCCCAAACAGTTTTCCTCATATAATATTTTCATACTGGTGAACTACTGGTGAACACTAGTCAGTATCTTTATCAGTCAATCTCAGCATCATAACTGTCAGATCTGGCTAACTAATGCAAGAGTTGAGATGGACATTTTGCATTAGTTGGTTGGTCTATTTACCAGTGGCTTTCATTGATTTTTCTCTACTTTAGGAAACTGTGACAATATTGCTAGAAAAGAAAAAAAGCTAAGAACTCCCTAACTAAACAGGATAGAATATGCTGAGACCTTAGTTAGCCTGACTGGTGGCAGCTATCGTAATTATTCTTTTAGGAGAAGGGAATTGCCAGAAAGCTTTAAAATTCTTCCCCCAATCGATGACATCTGGGAAATGTTATGCATTAGTAACAAAACGACAACCTTCTTTAGAGTATTATGTAGTTTTCAGAGAAGCATTCTCTATTCTTTTCAGTGAGATAGTCAATATGATGTGCAAGTTAAAACAATTTTGTGATTTGATATGTATTTTAATTTCACAGGTTAATAAGTCATACTTTAAACACCTAGGCTTATAAATAATAAAAAAATGAAGACTAGTTTGGTCTAGTGCAGTGTTTCTCAACCTTGACAATTTTAAGGCATGTGGACTTCAACTCCCAGAATTCCACAGCCAGCAGGGAATTCTGGGAGTTGAAGTCCACATGCCTTAAAATTGTCAAGGTTGAGAAACACTGGTCTAGTGGTTAACTCACTGGGAGACTATGAGTTCTAGTCCTTCCTTAGGCTTGAAGTCATTGTCTCTCAGCCAATTCTACCTCACAGGATTGTTATTGTGAGAAAAGGATGGGAGGGGGGGAAGAAGTATATTTGCCATCTTAAGCTTTTTATAAAAATAATAAAGGTGGAATTAAAATAAATAAATAAATAAATAAGCCTTCTTCAAAAGATTATGGCATGAAAATCTAAAGTTCACATTGCAGAATAGGAGACAGGCAGTAAGACAGAGCAGCAATCACAGGGCCACTGCATAATTCTGCATTACTGTGCTCACTGAAATGAGGAATATTGTTAAGAAGCCTCTTAATTTCTAGATGTAATTTTATTACTCATTCATTCATTATTCAATTTGTATGGCAGCCCATTCACCTAACTTTACTCTGGGTGCCTCTGGGCTTATTAAATAAGTTCCCATTGGATTTTCTTTGGGAATCTAAGTATGTCAGTAATTGCAATCTGAAGGCAGTAACAAACAACCAGCCCTTAAATTGAATAAAAAAAACAAGTAGTCATCTCTACATCTATAGTTCAATCTGCTGAACTATAAAACAGAGTTTACACTTTTATCACAGCATCTTTACTGAATAATATCATAGACCATCCTGATGAAATGCTTCACTGCAGCCAAGAGAAAGTCTGAATTTCTCCATCAAGCTATCACAACTGCAAACAGAAGTAAAATGCTTTGCATTCCAGTAGTTCTGGATCATTTAGTGCCTAAACAAATTTTACATCTGATAAAATAAGGATCAAATATAACATACCAAATGCATGCTCCATTGTTTAAGCCTCAATTTTATTCATAACGTTTTTAAACATTCATAATGTCAGAGTTAAATATATACAATGATTACTAACCACATCTTTCCTATAAAGAACTTCAAGAATATTACTGAGCAATCGGCAACAGGCATCCAGGTCTTCTTGCCTTTCCAAATGATACTTGAGTTGATCCGTCATCATTGGCATCAGAATCTCCCTACAGTCTATATATCAGAGAAAGTGGGCGGGGGTAGGTGGGAAAGGAAGTAGAATTAAGTAGTATATAGCACCTTATATACCTGATTACTCAACCAAAAAGATGATGATGATGATTTATTTATTTATTATGGCCACCTACTCCAGAAGACTGGACTAGTGGAGTAATAATTTATTTGTTTGTTAATCTAATGAATATAGCCGCCAATCTCTCCCAAAGAAGACTCTGGCCATGTACAACAATAAATAAAATAGCCAATATAAAATAGATAAGGATTTTCCATAAACTGGGCACCACAGCAAAGAAAGCATATTTACTGGGACCCAGTAGACAAAAGTCACTAGCCGGCAGCACCTGCAGCATGCCTTCTTTCCTAGCGCTATTGGGGTGGGCTAATGTAACCGAGAAGACATGCCCCCCCAGATAATCTAGACTCATGCTATGAAAGGGCATTGTTCTCAATACATATGAAGCCATTAGAATCAATGTGGTAATGAAACCCTATTCTCCATCATAACATTTGAACTATGAGATAATACAAGTGCTAAAATAATACCTGGATATAGTAATTCACTGAATCATTTAAAATGGATATCCTGTGGGGAGGAGATCTCCAGATAATGGAGTCTGCTACTCTAAAGGGGCTTGAATTACATTGTTTGAGAGTGACTTCCATAAATCATCATTGTCACTTATGTGATCTATGTTTTGAATTATTGAGCTTATATGTCTGAGAAATAATACAACAACAACAACAACAACAATAATAGAAAGGCATAAAGACAAATGGAGCCTTTTTGTATACTGGAAACAAATTATTGAGTTGTGTCTGGGCACAAAAGCTTTGAGAAAACATTTCAAGCCTAAGTATTACAAACCTCATTACAAACAAGTTTACATTCCGAAAGCCAAGTTGAAACATTAGCAGCTGGAGAACTGGCTTATGGAGATTCAGTTTCAACTACTTGAGAGAGGTCTTGCTGAGCCAAGACACTACATTACTAGAGACTCCTATAGATGTCCCACTTTTATTAACTGCAAATTTATTCCACCCTGTTGAGAACTCTGGAATGTGTCTTTCTTGCTTACTCAGATAAGCTTTTATATAATGTAAACATTACTTATTTTCATCAGTATATGATTTCCCTTCAATTCTTTAATAGCAAACAAAAATTGCATTAAGCTCCAGAAAACTGACATCTGATGCCGCAAATTTCTTTCTTGGCATCTAAGCAAATTCTAAATATAGCCTTTGGCTATTGTCTCCCACAAATTCCAATAACCCTCAGTGGCGTTGGCATCAGATTAAACAGCCATATTTGAACTTTGGAAAAATCAAATAACATTCATTAATATGAATGAATCTTGTTTGAAATTCTTGATGTTCCAGATCATTTGGATCTGAAATGTTCTTGAAATGTTTCACTACACATCAGTTGGTCTGAAAAGACCTTTTATGTTATGTTTGCCCTTAGGAAAGAAAATATTTTGATGTATGTTTCAACCAAGGTAACATTTGGAATATTTCCCAAAAAGCTTTATCTCCACAAAAGGAACTGATTCAAAGCAAGTTTGTGTACCTGTATCTTGGTGCTAACTGTATACTAGAGATTTCTTCTAGCTTCAAGGATTATTGCCATTGACAGCATGGCTCAAAAGTAAAGAATCTGCCAGAAGAGCAGCTGTTCAAGAAATGTTTTTGTACATCTTCCATCAGTTTAGGAATATTATCTATGTCTGCCATTTCCTTTACTCATACAAAGGTTGCTCTAACAAGGAATTTGTAGCTGCTGTGTGAATAGCAGGCAACTGAAGCTTTGAATTGCTTGTGAAGGACCATTTTTGTTCTCTTGCTGGCTATGAAGGATGTGAGGGTGCAGCAATCAAAGGGACATTTAATTGTTCCTGTAGGAGATGACGGTTCCATTATATTAGGGAAGATAATTCTTATATCTGTCTATAACACTGCTTGATTCTGCCTGGAGTGCCCATTCTATCCTCCATATTTTCCTGAACAAATTTTTAAAAAAGAACTGTCAAGGTTTTGGTTTATCCTTTTTTTAAAAAAAACCTTTCTGGGCACCAGTGGAAGAAAAGACAAGATCTTCTCTGTTGCCTGTTGTGTATATCAGCTAGAAGAAGTAGTCTATACTATTTTGAATAGAAGAAAAGAGAAGATTACGGGTGTCTCTTGTTATTGAGGATCTCTAGCTCCTGTTAAAAAGTTCTGTTCCTTCAAAAATTTCCAGATTGGGAAAAAAAGGAAGGACATTATGTTTTACTCTAACTTATCTTTTGTTGTTGTTGTTTAATTATTAGCTTCTATCTATATATAGGTTTACCCAATCGTATGGGTGAGGAAGTGATCTCTCTCAGCTATTGTATATATCATGGCACTTTGGGCATGACAGAGATTGACAAATAATAAATCATGTGGCAATTTATATACTTTTTAAACTTATTTAAAGTTTTTTTTCTTACCATGTTGTGTGAAAAGATCACTGTGAACTATTTCAATCAAGCAGTACAGCTTCTGAATTGTAAGACGACCCATTGGAACATTCAGTATAAAATCTGTAAATAGTTTGCTAGCCAAACAAGAAAGAATAAGACATTTTTATTTATTTAGAAATATTGGGACATAAATTTAAAAATCCAATGTATTTGAAAAAGCAATTAAGAATTCATGTGATCCCCTGTTATTCTGATCTTATCTATATACTTATTAACTTATACATTTTTAAGACTCATGTAAAACCATCAAATTTATTTCTTACTCCCGAGCATTAATTTAATCAGAAAAATAAACATATTTTAGGTTTTCCCTTAACTATTTTTTTCATCAAATGTTTATGGTTTTCTTCATTCATATGCTTTTAAAAAGGTGTTTAAAAATCAGTGGAATATGTTCTGTTCAGTATAACCTTTACAAGTATTCAATTCACTCCTTCAGGATTTAACTATCTGCAATTAATCATCACCAGATAATAAGATGAATTGAAACTCTGCTATGCATACCTCCTATATAGTTTAATGCAAAGGATGCCTCAACCCTTCCAAGACTGAGTGGCTGTGGTTGCCGGCTCCCAGGTATGGTCAGCTGACTCCATCGCTGACTATAGGGGGCGAAACTTTGGCCCCCTCAGAGAGGGTACGCAACTTGGGGGTCCTCCTGGATCCACGGCTGACACTGGAAGACCAGTTGGCGGCTGTGGCCAGGGGGGCGTTTTACCGGGTGCGCCTGGTGCACCAGTTGCGGCCTTTTCTGGACCGGGATGCCTTGCGCACAGTCACCCACGCTC
>NW_015386204.1:980218-1014798 GCF_001527695.2 Protobothrops mucrosquamatus | reverse complement strand
GGAGAAGGGCGGGGTATAAATTTAATAAAATGAAAAAAAAAAAAATAGAAGGTAGCAGTCGGGTAATTATTTTTGCTCTTCAAAGTGCCCAAGTGCATTGGGAATAGAAACATGCAAATATTTCAAATTCATATTTTTATTTAATCATTTATTTATCTGACCACTTGAAACCACTAGACTCTAAGCACCTTACAGAATTTACATAATAAACACAGACCATAAAATTAGAATAAAATTGATTAAAATAGTGATTGGTAATAAAAGGCTAGAAATTCTGAATTATAGAAAAATGACACTGCTGTATCAAATTAATCCTCCAGAAAAGGTTGGCATTAATTGGTTCTGGAAGGCCACAACTGTGGGGTTGTTCTATGTTTCGGAGAGCAAGCAGTCTAAGGAAAGGGAGGCTGCTATAGTGAAACCCAAAGGTGTTAAGAAAAACGGGTTCATAAAAATATGTTACTATGTAATTGTAAGCACACTCACATATTTATTTTGAGTAAGACTCACTAATTTCACTGCACCCCACTCCCATTTATTTATTTAGCTGTGAAATGCATAGCCCCTCGCTCACCAATCTGTTACAACTCAGAGCAGCTTACAAAATAATTATAAAAACAAAAAAAAATAATTATATCATCAAAAGAGACAGTCCAAAAAGATAATAACAATTGTGTTAAAAAAATGAAACCAAAGTTTCACTGAAGGGTTCCATCACATTTATTCTGTCTCAAAGTCTGGGGATAAGAAATAGGTTTTAATACTTAAGTTCCAAAAGAAGGCAACTGTAAAATATGCAGACATGGCTATGAAATGCAGTGGTGTAGAGCTCCGACTGAAAGAGGCTTTATCATTAATAAACTAACAGCATAGCAAATGTTTCCAACACAACCCTAAACTTAAGCATAGGAACATCTCAAGTTCAAAGAGGATTATTATTAAGTATGAACAAAAATATAATCTTAGGCATATACTTGTACAGATGACACATACGTACCTAAGTTCTTTGGGATCAAAAACAAGCTTTACATCATTCACAATAGTTGGTAAGTATTTAAGAGCAGCTCCCTAAAAATGAGCAGAATAATTTATTTAAAGAAGAATTAAATCATACAGTTGAATTCCTTAAAGCATTTCTTGCCACTGCTTCTCTGATACCCTTTTCAACAATGTTATTTAACTTTCCAGCGGTTTTAGAAACTACGTTCTTCACTGCCTCCTCTGTTACTCTCTGTACTTAAAGAATGAGGCTACCATGTGAAAATTTCCTTGACTCCCAATTCTCTTTCACATCCTTCCACTATCATTTTCCATTTGTTTCCACTACTGTCCTTTGTTGTTTCTTTATCTCCAGTTGTGAACCACTATGCTGCAGTTATCCTCTTTCAATTTATCAAATGAAACCTTCAGTGCAGCAATTTTAGGATCAAGATTTGTTTTCTTCCATTTTTACAGTTGATTATATCATTAGTTCCTATGTATTTATTTCTATCTTTGTAGCATCAGAAGATTTTGAAAAATCATAGGTAATGTTGTACAATTTCTATCCATTGTATATAATACTTAGACACAAACATGAGCTTCATGATGCCAACCGTTTGGAGCAAAGAGAAGGACAAAATCTAACAAGAACAAAAAACTTTACAATTAAAATACTTTTTAAAAATAAAGGGAAGGATTTTATACTATATTATTTTGCAAGATATAGATTCATTCATATGAAATTTCTTTCTTCTTGCAGCATTACATGAGGTTCCCTAAATTCTGAGTAGCTCAACTTTTTGTTGTATCATAGTACCTGCATTATTTTAATTTGCCTAGAGTTTTAATAGAATAAGCCCATTGCACTTGATTTGTCTTCCTTGACTCTTTAAAGGGATAGATAGATAGATAGATAGATAGATAGATAGATAGATAGATAGATAGATAGATAGATAGATAGATAGATAGATAGATAGATAGATAGATAGATAGATAGATGAATAGATAACCTTTATTGTCATTTTTTTTACTGTGGGCACAATGGCACACATTAAAGATTTCATTCACATGAGAGTACTAATGTATTAAGCAGACTATACTATTCTTCTTCTACTCCCAGTTGAAACCAAAATCTAACTCAGAACTAAGGCAGTTCTATTTGCCGCTTTAGAGGGAGTTAATCAGGCCCCAAGTTAGTTATCTATTAACCATCAAATTTATAACTGTCTTTGTGACTAAAATACAGCTATGTATGATGATTAATATGAAGTACTTTGGGATAAAGTTCAGGGTACATTATTCAGTGTAATTATTTTAATTAAACCATTAGCATATCTTTACATAAGATAAGAGCTATCAATGATACAAAATAAGCTTTTTTGAATAATGCATGAAGTAATTCTTAATTTACATATTTCTCAAGATGATGCCTATTACACTGATTTCAGTTAGCAAAGTATGAAGTAAAAAATCATGCAACCATAAATATAGGTATTCTTTCTCAGAAAGAATGGAACTAATTCCATAGGTATTCTATATGTTCAGCACAATTAAACATGCCTAGAATTACCTTCTTTGTACCACTGTAATACTTTTCTGTTTAAAGAAACAGCACTTCAATGCCTAGAGGCAACAAATATAACCAATATATTATAATAAATGGCTGGTACCTGACCTTTGTTAACCCCCAAAAGTTAAGTTGAATCACACCAAGTTATAATATCTCAATGGGAATCAATCACCAAGAAATACCAGGATTGTAGGCTAGAATGTGAAAAGTTAAATATATGCTAGAAGTAGATATGGTAAACCTTTTCTATATTGTTGCCAAAAAAACTACATGGTGTGCCCATGGCTGGAAATGAATCTGACTTGAAAGAAACTTCATATACAAAGAAAAAGTGGGAGGAAGGGAAATAAAAAGAGAAAGTCCTAAAAACATGAAGTTGTTTCCAATTAAAAAGCTTTTTCTAACTTACAAATTCTGGAAGCACCTTTATCAGTATTATCCTACTGTTGGAGATTGTATCCTACTAATATTAGTGATAGCTTTGAGATAAAGGTTCTTGCAAATTTCATTTTGAATTTTGAAAACATGAATACTCTAATCCTAATTTTGAAGAGTTCTGAGATAAAACAAACTCCTCTTAATTTGAAAGAAATGGCTCAAAATTACACAAACTAGCAAAAAAAGTTTTTTCCTTTGAGAATTATTACAATTTTATTAGAAAAAAATGACAGTTTATTAAAAAAGGTACCTGAGCTTTGGATAAACATCTCTCTAACAACATAAAATTGTTTTTTCAATGTAACCTTCACATATGCTAATATTTTATTACATATAAACCAGGATTAAAATTGATTCCTATCAGTGTACTGAAATAATTTGCCTTTCAGTTTAGTTTTTATAAATTAATGATTAGTATATTTATTAATAATTAGCATTTCATGCTAATTATCTGCGTATTTTTAAAAAACCTACTATTGCTTGTCTTCAATGGATTTGAAATAAATAGGACTCACTTTTATAAAATAAATTAATGATGACAATACAGATGATTAATGTGTCAAACTGTAATTAAAATATTTAATTATCTGAATTATGGCTTAGTTTAAAAAGTAAAAGAAAATAGAGAGACTCTAGAATAATTTAAATTAGAAAGCCGATTAACTTTATACAAGGTCAACGCTAAGTCTTATGAAAGCCAAATAGCAAATGCAACCTTTACTCTATTTGCAAGCTATAGCTGAAACGAGATCCTGCATGATTAGTGGCATCATTACTATGTTAGCTATTCCCAGATGCTGATATACATGAAAAGAGAGATTATTAATTTCAGGCAATAGTCATCAGATATCAACGGAACGTCAGGAACAATTACCAACAATTAAACAGTTTGTTAACTTCTTAAATTAACATTATAAATTAAAATTATTAATTAACATACTTGCACATCACTGAGCCAAGGTTCATATCCCTGTTCCCATCCCAGCAAGGACAACAGAATTTAATCAGCCTAATGACAACACACATTTTCATAATCTCATACCAATAAAGAACAAAAAGCTAATCCTTTATTACACTTAGGTAGTATATTAAAAATTCCTATTCTACATTACTGTTCACACTTGTAAGATATCAGTCCTTCATACTAAAATTACTATTGTCTTGTGATTTCATCTAAACTTGTATGTTAATTGCCTTTTAGTGCCTGTAATTGACACACTGTTAGTTTGAGACTGTCAACCAAAAACAGAGCCATCTGACTTTCCTCAGAAATATAAGGGTGAGAATAAGGAATAAATTCATATGCACTGAATTTATGTACACATGCTGAATTTATGTACATTATTATGCTCATCATGCTATTCTCTTTCACAATAAATAACATGAAAATTGCCCAAAAGGAAGTAAGAAATAATAAGATAAAGGAATGGAATATGAAAGAAAAAATATAGTTGAATTTATTTTACATTATTAGGCCTTGAACTTTTCATGAACCCCCATCCAATCACAACCTTCTTGGTCTTCCTCTTCCTCTTAATCCATTCATTCTTTCTTCATATATTGGTTCCATGATGTGATCCTCATTTATTCACTTATATTTACATATATATCAATTGTTCCACTCCCTTTCAGGGTAAGCTTTGTTTTGCAGAATACAGAAGAAAAGTATAAGAAATTGTAAGAAAAAAATCAAAACCATAAGCTAAGGAATACCACTGTAACAAAAGGAATACCATTATATCAGTATCAGTCACACATTGCTTTCTATCTTGCAAATCATCATTCATTACAAAATATCCATATATCTATTCATACAGTCTTTTGTTCTTTAAATTTCTTATCTCACCTCTTTCTCTATTCAATTATGACTTTTGTAGCATTTCATTTTGACCCATTCAATCTTTATATACTTAGTTTGCAATTGAATCATTCGTTATGGCTACATAATCATATCACAATGTAATACTTTCATAATGGTCACTCATTTTTGTGTTTAATCCATTTTAATTCATTCAAGACTTTTTCTCTTTTTTTCCCCTTCCCCTTACTCTTATACACAACTACTTTCAACAATATTCATTCATCACAACAAAAAGCACACTACTCACTATCATTCTATGAGAATTGGCATGTCTTAACATTTCTCCAAAGAGCCATCTTGATACAGTGATTAAGGCATCAATCTAGACATTGGGGGACCATGGGTTTCAGTTGTGCTTAAGCACAAGGCTAGCCAAGTGACTTTGTGTTAAATCAGTTTCTCTACAGATACAGGATGTCACTAGGAGTGATACTGACCAGAAAGCAGGTACACACGCACACACACACATTCTATAGTATGACAGGAGACTCAGCCACCATAAAGTTAATTATCTATTAATTAAAGTGACACAGTTCACAAGCAGAGTTATTATAAGAAACACATTTCTCATTTATTTCAGTGACTAAGTACTATGTCGCAGAATATGAAAGCATTATTTTCTAGACTGATATGAATTAATAGAATTTTAATTTCTGAGCCATGGTGGCGCAGTGGTTAGAATGCAGTACTGCAGGCTACTTCCACTGACTGCTAGCTGCCTGAAGTTTGGCAGTGTGATTCATCACACTGAAGGCTCAAGGTTGACACAGCCTTTCATCCTTCCAAGATCAGTAAAATGAAGACTCATATTGTTGGGGGCAATATGCTGACTCTGTAAACTGCTTAGAGAGGGCTGTAAAGCACCTTGAAGTGGTATATAAGTCTAAGTGCTACTGCTATTGCTAATTTCACAAATCATCAATTGTTCCAAGATTACCAGTCTACCAAATTTCATTCATGGCAGAGGCTAGCAAGAAAGCAAGAAGATACAAAAATATACAATATATATTTCATTTATCTTTTATTTGTCCACAAATTATGTTATATCATCATCTGGGAATTATAGAAAAAAATCTGATTATGTTAGAACAGGACTGAGTTCCCCAAACAATGTTCTTTGTGTCCTCAAACTATTCTTAAACACAGCTTCTAAAAATTAGTTGCATTGTTTCTGATAACATGAGACAGGAAAAATAAAAAACCATACTACACACACACACACAAATAAATATACACCTCTACAATTTGTTCTAAATCTAAGGAGCAAGGTATGCTGGGGAGAACCAAAAAAAGCAAATAGAAAAAATCCTATTCTTTGCTGGCTCCTGCTATTTTATACTATCATCCAACTCTCCATAACCCCAATCTCCTTCAAAATTATTAAGTATAGTTTCAGCCAGTATCCATTTGCCTTGCCTTCTTTCTAAGATTATTTTGTTTTGATGTTTTCTTTGTGTAAGATAATTCAGGGCTTAAGAAGGTATATAATTAACCCACTTTGTATAATCATACAAAGCAATAGCATAACAAAATCAGAGCTATACCATAGCAATGTTGTCAATTCAGAAAGAAGCATTAATTCATATGGACAGATTCCCTACTTCCACACTAACACACTAGAGTATTAATTTCAGCAACAAGTACATCTGCAGAAAAAGTTTCATTAAAAATTTCAGGTTACTGAAAATTCTCTGGACACATTTGAACTTAATTTCTCAAATAAAGTAAAATATAAAATTTCCTGCAATGTGTAAAGATTTTTATAGATAAAAATAAAAAAGGCTCTTCTATTTCCAAAACATACCTTTACTGTAACAGTCTGGTCAGAGGCACTATTCATCATTTCGTTAATAGACTTAAAGAGTTGAAGCAAAGATTCCCTAAAGTCAGCTTCCCCTTTATTCTCATACAATCTGAGAAAACAAATAACATCAAAACAGTTAAAAAGAATACAATAACTAAAATTAATGAGTACTCTCTCTCTCAACCCTTTCTTTACCAGCCTTATTTTTCCACCATATCAAGAATAGGAAAAATGCACCCTAATTCTGGATTACACTGACATACAATCTTTCTCTAGGATGTCACATGGTTCCCGTACAACTATTGTATCTTGTCTCAATCACTGTTTCTTTGGCCAAATTAAACCTCTAATATGAAACATAAAACAAAATCTTTGTTTAGTATTGCAGCAACGTTCAGTTAAGAAAGAATTAATCAAGATAGCAGGCAGCATCCCATAAAATTCAGGAAACTCAAATCAAAAACATATTTTTTTCCTGATTCAAATGCATTCTTCAGAGAGAACAGGTTAATTTAATTTCATTTTTGTCCTTTTACTGCCTTTAACTCCTGAGAAGAGTAAGACTGTCCTGATTGGTTTCTTCCAAATAAGGACCAATAGCCCCAATCCTGGAATAAGGATTGGCGATTAGTCACCTAAAAAAAAAAACTGGAGTTAAAAGCAAATTAGAATTTTTTCCCAAGTTTATATAACTGAGTAATCTGAGTTGTTTCTTTCTCCTTAGTCCTATTTTTTCTACTTGTATTGCGTGTGTTTGTCTGCATATCCTGCGTAGAAGATAATGAAGCTAAAGTTTATAAGATCCATGATATTTTACTTTTAATTTCCCCCACTATCTTCAAGATTTATTTTGCCTTGAACTTAATCTATGTAACTTCTGTCTTCTTCTGAAATCTGTAGTCTCATTCTGACAGAGAAGTTTTCTTACTGGGCCTCCCAGTTTATTATGTATAAAAATTGAAAGCTGGGAGGTCCCACTAGAAAATGGAAGCTGAAACAGTGATGAGTTTGAGAAAAAGGCTTAAGGATCTTGACTTGAGGGAGTCAATGGAGCTCCCCATACATCGTTTACAAGTACCACTTGTCTTCAGAATAAGTTTTATATGTAATACCACAACACTGTTTTTTTTAAAGAGCATCTCACACATTGCCAAAGAGAGAGGATACAATTTTCATTTCTACTAGCCTTAAAAACATACCATTATTCTCTATTGTTTGCATTAACAACTAGTCCAAAATTCAGAGTCAAATTATACTGGATGCAGATATGAATCTTTTTTGTTTAGAATTATCTTTTTTTTTAAGTGTTGGATATAGAATAGTGTAAACAGTGGATAGAGTATGGAAATTATTGTTACTTAACAAAATATTTTCATCTATTCCAAAGAACTTCTAGGCTTGGTCCAATATATTATATAAACTGCCACAAATTAGGTTTAAATGGTCAATAATTAATAAAAATCAGTCTATTATTTTTAATAGAAACATGGTAATGATAAACTTTTGAGAGACCTAAACCTGAAATATCAAAAAACATGAATTTAGAAAACTGAAATAAGCAAACAATGGAGGAGACTAATTTAGATATGAATCAGTATTGAGTTTTTTGAATAGATACGTTTTGGCAAGAACATATCTTTGCCTATAAATCTTTATACATCTCATCTATAAATCTGTAAAAAAATCATAATATATGTCTTACTAATATTTTTCCTCTCCAATAATTGATATTGTTATAAAGATTATTCCTATATAGTAATAATTATCAAAACTAGGATAGCATTAACTATTTCTTAGATTTTTTAAAATTCCACTTTCATTATTTTATTAATGACTCAAGATGACAAACCTATCTAATTCTCCTTCCTCCTCATATTTTTCCTATTTCCCCTGTGAGGTAAATTGAGATGGTTTGGTAACTTTGCCCCAAAGTTACCAAACCATCTTTCATGCCTAAGGCAGAAGTAGAATTCATAGTCTTCTGCTTTCTAGCCTGGTGCCTTAACCACTGGACCAACCTGCTTCTAACTTTTCTAATTATTCCTATGATGAAGTAAGATTAAATTGCTACAATATTGTATTAGAATATTACTGTGCAGAATATTTAAATTTTGGAATTTTTTTCTAATAATTCAAGCAAGCTGCACACTTGCCAAAACAAACAGTACAATATACTGAGTTAACAATTTATTTATCTAGTGTATGGCATATAATGTCAGGGAAATCTATAAATGCTAAACACAATGCAGTCCTGAAAGCTTAACAGTTAACAATTAGTTAGCAAGCAAAGAACTGATCAACATATAATGCTAAACTTTCACTGTTCATTTCATCTACAATTAATGAAACTAGTAACATTTATTTAATGGTATATAAAACAATTACTGTAAAAACTGAAGTATTTTGAAGATACATTTAAGGATAAAGATGTTATAATACTTACTGGTTGAACAAAACTCTTGATCGCACAATAAATTTGAAGATATATTCCAAAGATCTCATAGCCTTGAACAGTTGATCAGTGACACCAGCATTATCCACATAAGTCCTTAAAACTTTTGTCAGTTTTCTGAGAAAAATAAAAATAAAGATTCTATATATGATGAGATGTATTAACATATAGCATAATCGTAATTTGTGTTCAGAGAACTTTTGCGGACAATAAAAAAATGAATAAAAAGAGAACTCAATATATGTTAAAAATAATAAAGGCAGGATAAAAAAATCTTTTAAAAAAGAAAAAGTAAAATAAAATGTAAAAAAGAAGACCTTCAATAGAGAATCAAAAGACTTATAAAAAGATGCCTTAGTTTTTTGGATCAATGCTGAAGAAAATTACGCAAAGCTGTATCCATTTTGCACACAAATGTTAGAGCACTTATAAGATAAACTTCTGCATGCCAGACTGCATTTTTTCACATTTTGACCAGCCAGTAAATGTAGAATACAAATGCAGTATGAAGACTTCTGTTTCCATTGTTTTCTTTCTTTACTGTGAGGACATTTCTAGATATAATACAAATGGTTTTAAAATTTTCTTCTTTATTAAAATTTTCTAGACAGAGGTTTTAGAATAATGCAACAAATACTTATGTGCTAACCAAATGAAGTATGTTTCTGTATCTGTCCATATTCATAAAGAGCTTATTTAGAAATAAAATTGCACAAAAGGCTTCACAGGAAGATTAAAACCACACTGCTTAGCAAAAGAGTGCCATTCTCTATTGCGATTGGTAAGTGAGAACTATCTGTATCTCATTTTCCTAAAATGAGTTCATATTTTGCTACTGATCTTCCCATACTGTCTTGAATTATATCTTCATGGTACTCTACAGCTGTCATAGCCCAAGACTCAGATGCTGAGTCTGAATTTTAATTTGAAGAAACTGATCCAGCAGATCTTGTGGAATGTCAATCTAAGGAGACATAAAGCCAACTATTACCAGACGCTGATCAAATACAGGCACCACCTGGAGGAATCAGGTGATGATGATAGCAGGCCTCCCAGCACCCATATCAAGTAAGTAGAGCAAAGAGCAAAGCAAAAATGTTCAATGAGGCTTCTTGCCAAGCAAGGGAATAAATCCCTTGATTAAAACTAGTTGGTTGCAGCCTGATTTAAGAGGCAGTGCTAACCCATGATCTCTCATTGGAATCAATTGTCTGATCTGCAGCTCTCGTATGACATGCATGTTGATTCTGCACTTGAAATTCTGACCTCTGGGACTTGGTAACAATGCTGACCTGGTTCTTGGAATTCCAGACTGGCTTTTGACTATTCTTTTACACATTTGTTAAAGACAACTATTCAGGCAAGCTTTGTTTTAGCTTGCATTCCTTGTGTCTTGTTATGTCCATGGTCTTGAGTAAACTGCTAATTTCCATAGCAACTATGTCTGTAAATGTAACTGTAACCAGGAACGGCTCTTAAGTAAAATTCAAGATTATTCTTATGATGTGCAAGAGCCCCTACACCATGGGTGTCAAACTTGATCGCGTCACGTGATGTATCGTGACTTATTCATGACGTTTTGTGCCTTTGCGGAGTCAGTGTGGCTGTGGCCTGTGCATGATGCATGATGCATCCGCCCACGGGCCGCTAGTTTGATACCCCTGTCCTAGACAATTCAAGTACAGGATTTATCACAAACCACTTTTCGCCCGTAACATATGTGGTTGATCACCAAGATCAGAGGAGGTTCAGTGGCATATGCCAAAGCAGGCAGAGTACCATCTTCTAGTTATTCATGGAAAGCCATTCTCTGTAATCATACCTACAATCTAGAATGCGCCGCAGCATATATGAACTGCTTAGCTATGGACACAAAAAAAATATTTCAGATAAGAAGCCCGGGGGGAAAAACAGATTTTAATTCTGAGATCACTCAAATAGTTCAGAAAGCAATACTGTTAGAGAATTGGATGAATATTTTTTACTAATAGTCTAAGAGACCTTCAGCATAGTAAGTTCGACAACAAACTGGCCTAATCAACCTGCAAAACAATATAAGCATTTATGATAATGACTTTTTATACCTCCTATTTAAAAAACTAATTTTCATCCATGACATATTTATTTAACAACTTACGTGTAAGCCAAAGTAGCACTGAAGTGTTTCTTAATGTAGGTTTCTAAAACAGGATTGAAATGCTGGAACTTCCGGTCAGCAATTAGTCCAATGATAAAAACCTGTTCAATGGGAAAGGGCATTCGTAATTTTGAAAGTACAGCATTTCAAATATTTACATTTTAGTGAAAAAATATAGAAGAGAGCTCCATCTGTAAAAACAAGTTTTGCAATAGGATTTTACTTCCATATATTAAATATAAGGGAAGGAGAATAAAGTACAATTTTGAATAGACCTAAACTGAAAGTAACAATGAGACTTTACCAGTTGTCCTCAAATACAGACTAGGTTGCTGAAATAATGACCTATGAAGGTCATATGTAATTGCCAGCACAACAGAATTCTTGCTATCTGAAAATCCATGGCATTTGACTTTAGTGTGTCTCTTGATATCTAAGGAAATCTATCCCTTTGGATACATTTTTCCTCAGTAAGCTTGCTTTTGTTTTAGGACCTAGAATGGAATTATGCACAGAAGTGACAATATTACACTGATAACTTCCAAAACAATCTCTTTTGGAAACCATAACAGGTCTTTTCTCTGCAGGCAATACTAGCTGGGTTCATAGTTCTTGCTAGGTCATGATTTGTTGAATAAATCATTGTGCCGTAAAAGTAAACCATAAACCATAGTTTAACATTCAAAGTACTTGGTTTTGCATACCATCTAAACCCAAACCAGACATATGATAGCTTGCCATGCTGCATCAATTCTTCCATCAAGAAATCTAAATGATTCCTTGATGGAATCATTTTAATCACAGCAAAAGTTGTGATTAAAAATCTATATTTTTAATATAGCTATAAATATACAAAACAGAGGCTTTTCAACCTTGCTGTATCTTGCTGTTTTGTTCCCAAGTGATGCTAGTGGGTACTAAGAAATATGCCTGGATTTACATAAGTGTCCAAAGGCAGTGTGTCAGGGATCTTAGGAAGTAGCATACATTGAAGTTTTATGGGTTTCTCAGCCTGTTACTATTTATTTTATATTGGTGAACATTTCACAAAACTTGTGTTCTTAAGTTTGCTTCTATGGTATAAATTCCAAAAACAGTATTTCATGTAGTCAATAATATCATAAGTCCTTGGAAAGTAGTATGATTGCATTTGCACAGAAGACTTGAGATTCATGAAAGTTTTACTGCTCATAGTGAACAGATATTAAATGAATTAAATCAATATAAAGCAATATATGTATTTATGTGTTTGTGTGTACATATATATATATACATATATATTACCAAAGCATCGAACACCAATGTGTCAAATGTCTCACTTTCTGAATTCTCCATCATAATGTTAAACAATGCATCCAATGTATCTTGAAGGAACTGGAAAAAAATATGGTCAATATTACAACAGGTATTCAAAAATTAAACTTTTTCTCAAAAGTTATTAGTAATTGAATTTACTGGTTCAACAGTGGTGATTATATTATTTTTTTATAGTGGGAAAATAAAATAAAAAATTCTTTATTCACATTGTCCCAAGAAAGGTATGTGTATGGATACATTTTATATTTATACAATGAGAAGAGAGTCTATAAAAATAATAGCCAAAGGAAAATGAATTTAAGGAGGTACACTGAAAGTAATGAATTCAGACCATATGCCATCAGTCCCCAAGGTGTTTCAAGGATATTGTAGTTTTCTTGAATAACGGACCTACCCTTTGGATTTTTTTGAGGACACCCAGTCCTAACCCCTATAACTTTTGAGGTTCTTTATAGCAATACCACAAGGATGGAATGTAGACCATATACGCTATAAATCAGCATATGTAACTACCACATTCTGCACACGTGATATACAGCATATTCAGACTTCACTTTTAAAGAGAAAAAGTATTCTGGATTAATGACCCAGTCATGGCCATTCATATTTAATACTTACGATTTCTTATAATAGTATCTTCTTTACTTGAGGTATTTTTATAATATCAAATGAGGCAATGTTCCATCAAGGATTCAATAACTTACATCTTAATAGCAGGTTTTGCAAGGTGTGAGAATGTGGCACATTTCAAGTAAGATATGAGGTGGTGCACAAGAGGTATGGCACAGGTCAGGGATAATGTATAAGTGACTGACATGAGCACACAGGATTGCAAAAGAATGCACAGGTGGGAAAAACGTGCAACCTTCCCTGTCGACTTCCCAACTGACTTTCTGAAGAAGCAGGCAGAGAAGATTGCAAATGATGATAAGGTGATCATGGAGTATTACCATCAGTCGTAAGTGTGGACCAGTTGCCAAGTATCCAGATCGCAATCATGTGATCATTGGGTTGCTGAGACGACTAAAATTCTGAGGACCAATAATAGCCACCATTTATTCAGCACCCTCATACCTTAACAAGGTTACTGGACGAATGATGATAGGTCGTAAAATTGCCTGTATGACTGAATATACATACTTGTAGAAATGTAGAGTTCGAAGGAGCCTCTGAGACTGGTGAATCTAGCCCAATGTTCAGTGCAGGAATTCAAATTCAGCATTCCCCACAAATGACTTATAGCTTCTGTTGAAGGGGATTTCACCATTTTTCTGTGCAATTAGTTTCACTATCAAATTTCCCTTATGATTAGGCAATTGATTAACATTCAGTTGTAATCTGGTTTCCTACACACACACACACACACACACACACAGCTGACAATGAGAACTCCATCACTGCAGGAAGCAATGGCTGAGCAGCACAGCATCATCCAATACTGCATTTCCAAGTCCACCTTCTCAGTTCACACTTTGCATGCCTCCCCACCTACATGGATATGCATAATCCCAACCCCCACTCAAGGTCTGCACACACTTCAGCCTGTTTTCAGCAATTCATAGTAAGCAAATTGATTAAATAATCTGTATTGCTTTGGATACAAATTTGGTTTAAGGACAGACTTAGGACTGGAAGTTGTTCTTAAATTGGTAACTTACCGTAACTTAAATTCACTATTCCATGTTTTAAAACTGTGGATTGACAGAAAACAAGTCTATACAACAGTAAGATGTTTTCATTTCATTCAGTAAAAGTGGTCTGGTTGCCAAATACCCAAAATGCAACTGTGGGGTGGGGGCAGAACTTCGGAACCAGGTCATAATTATTTTTGGGGAATCCATCAGAACTTCAACTGATTACTTTGCAACCAGTTGTCAGTCAAGGACTACCTGTAGGATATTTCATTTACTAGCAACAAGAAGCAGGATATTTTCATACTATAGAAATAAAAAATGCTGCTCTTTCCATATCAATAATCCCTGCTGATCGCCCCCACCAAGAAAAAAGATTTCTTACTTTAACAACTTCACCTCCATCAACTTTCATCAGTTGCCTTAAATTCTGTTGCAGTATATTTGTGTTGGATCGCCACTTCAAAAGCCCCAGTAAGTCCACTAAGAAGGAGGGAGAAAAGTTGGATAATTCTATCATACATAAAATACAACAGCAGAAAAAGACTGGAACAATTCCTATAAACTGCAATCGTACATATGTTAATCTGAATCTAATAATGTTTATCTACTGACAGAAAGAAATTCAATCTTTTCCTATCCCATCCCACAAATATGCTGCAGAATGTTAAGGGAACTCTCCAAAATACATTTTCAGCATGGTAACATTGGGGAGGAAGGGATGGATGGATAAGTCCTTTTGGCCAAAAAGATTTCTTGCAAAGTACCAGATGTAGCCCATGGACTAATAAATCTAGTTACCAGATTTTAGACATATATAAAACATATATGAATAGTGAAACCATCTGTATCAACCATCTCTTCCCGAACAGAAGAAAGCATGCAAGCATGCCATTTCACATGTTGATTCTGAATTCCTGCAATCCAATGTCATGCTAATCAAATGGATAAATGAGATACTTTTAAATAAAGACAGTTCATAATCTAATGATTTTACATACAGAAATTATTGTCAAGATCTGCCATCAAACTTAATTCTGTTCAAAAATCTGATGATGCAATATAGGATCAAATCATAATGAGATTTAGAAATTGAGGCCCTAGGACAGTGATGGCGAACCTTTTAGAGACCGAGTGCCCAAACTGCAACCCAAAACCCACTTATGCATTGTCGAGTGCCAGGTGGGTGTGGCCCATTCGCTGGGTGTGGCCCATTGGGTGGGCGTGGCTGCAGTGGTAACGGCAGACTGGGTGGGACTAAAAAGTTCAATCAATCAATTCCAACTTTGCAAGGTCTTTTTTTCCCCGCGAGAAGTTGAAATTGACTGATTGAACTTTTTTTTTTTTTTGCACATGGCAGCGGAGGCCTAAAGTGAAAAGGTTTTATAAAACCCAGCTGAAGGCCTAGGACTGGGGCGATGGCGTGCGTGCCCACAGAGAGGGCTCTGAGTGCCGCCTCTGGCACCCGTGCCATAGGTTCGCCACCACTGCCCTAGGAGCACATATTCCACTCTAAACCCTCCAGAAAGTTCATCATAATTTTTAATGTAACAGATATTTAAAATTATTAAACACACAATTGGGTAGAAAGTATATTAACTAATTTTAATTAAATTTATAATGTGACAAGAAAGTGTGCTTAGAAAGAAATTTAGGTTTGTCATGGCTTTATCTACTCATTTTTATAATGCAGTCCTCAAACAGAAAACCAGTCCTCAAACAGAAAAAGCAGTGCACTTTTGAATTATGAAGTCAACAGGCTAGATAATTTTTAATGTATAAATTTTAGCAGTATTATCGCTATGGAGACTATACTAAAACAAAACGTATTTGAGCACAGCAATATTTCTCAATGACCTAAAGGAAGACTGAGCCCTAAGAATTCAAAATTATGATGGAACTGATGACCCACATATATCATATAACAGTGGTGGTGAACCTATGGCACGCCTGTGGGCACACGTGCATTGCCCCAGCCTTGCCTCCCCCCACGACCCACTCACCAGCAGCCCCCCTGGAGGAGAGTTACCCCCGAGCGTGGCCCACGCAGAGCAGCACAGCCAAGGACATGGCAGCCAGGCAGCGTGGACAAGACTCTGCCCTCATGCCCCATCGCGCACAGCTGATGCTGCGGGGTGCGGGCAGAGGGAGTGGCCATGGTGCTGCTGGGCTGCCTGGGCGATCTGCGGTGGGCCCTGGAGGCGGTGAGTGGCCCTTTGGGCAAGCAGGGCAGGGGACGGGGTGAGGGTGGAGTGGGGGTGGGGCAAGGGGTGGAGTAGGGCGGAGCCAGTTTTTGGGCACTCGGTCTCTAAAAGATTCGCCATCACTGTCATATAAAGTTTCCAGTCATCTTGTATTCAAAATTTTGCATTTGTGGAATGAATTATTTTGATTTACCCTCACTTTCAGTTGATCGAGCATGATAAGATTGGATGAAGCTTGTAAACAAATCCCACAGGTATATACTGTTAACTAGAAAATGTCTAAAATGTTTTACAGCATTATACATTCCTTTAAGAATTTTCCTTCTAAAGAAGGTGAAAATTATTTTTTAAAAAAATAATTAAAAAAAGACCACTGTCAGAATCTGGTCAAGATATTGTACCTCTCAAAATACTATCACAATTAACTGAACATGAGAGAAAACATTCTATTAAAGATGAGCTTAAGTATCAAAACAAATGCAATGTCAACCTTCATTCATACTTATATCTTGCATTAAAATATGGAAACTGTAAAACCCTGTTCCAGAGAACTTAAAAACTATTTTAGCACAATATAAAACATCAAAAATAAAGAAATAATTCTCTAAAATCAATATAATTTTGTCTATCAATAAAGGCAATATCATTAAAGAGTTATTATCAGCTTTAGTGCCCTAAGAATTAAAAAGCTATAATTTAGTTAAGATTTGCATTTCCTACAAATCATTCTGGAGATGAAATTCCCAAAAAAGTTCTAAATTAAATCTAGATATGGATAGCAGATACTAAGATCAGTTCCCAAAAAGATGTTCCAATATAAAATTCCTTCCTCCTTCAATTACTCAATTTTTCAACTTGTCCAGGTAATAACATTATATATCCAGTTCTAAATACTTGTTATACTAAGCAACTTAGAACTATTCCCTAATTTATTAAAATGATTTTAATGGAATATTTCAGTTGCAGGAGTTAAGTTTTACTTGCTTTCTTGAACAACAGTTTCCTATCTGTTTCTATGACACCATTTCAAGCTTATCAGAGAGGCAACAGGACTCCTTTTATTGCACCTCTTCAATTCTTTATATCTGAAGCAACTATGTGTTTCTTCAGGTTTATTTTCTATAATGATCCAACAAGCCAGGAAGAAATAAAATACTGAATAATATTAAAAAAATAATTATGGGGCGAATTATCACCAAGAAAAAAAATCATCGACAGGGACATTAACATGGGGCTGAAAGAAATGCACTGTAATATTTGGGACATAGCAAGTATACAGTATAGTATTTCTCCACTCTCCTTCAATTGTGATTGAACTATTACTCAAGAGGCACGTGCCAAATAGGAGTAGAGAACGTGATATTTTATCTAACAATTTCCAGTTGGCCCTATGGATACATTACAATTGAACCTTAATTCAGAATGTTAATGTGTTCCAAAGGCTGAATTGCCTCAATGCAGAAAGATCTAGACAATCTTGGATGATAGGTTTCGGAAAGAGCTGAAAGCTCTGTCCAACACAAACTGTAGACACCCCTCTGTATCCCCTCTGTTTTTTATAGAAAAGGAAAAAAAACCCTTTGTGTGCAAACAGCTGCTGTTTGAGCTCTTGCTGAGAGTTATTCTCTAGCTGGGAAGACTGTGTAAACCCTGTGGAAAGAGTGTTTACTAGAGAGGACATGCCATGAGCTGCATCACTACCATGAACTAGAAATTTCCCATCCCTATCGCTTCCTGACAACAAACTATACTTCCAGTCAATTTAATCTAAAATCTGAAAAAATAGATTTAGCCACAGAAATAATATAGGTTTTCTAAAGCTGTATAAAAGTAAGAGAACTCAAAATTACTAAAATATTAATTATCTCTTTATGTTTAATGGCTTCATAATTTTACAGGAAATTACTGATAAATGGTTTAAAGAGAGCATACATGTGATCTTCAAAACAAGAAAACTCACATGCATTTTATACCGGTAGTCCTCGAGTTACGAATGTTATGGAGCCTGCCCATTCCATTCGTAACTCAAGGATTCGTAGAAGTGAATCTTGTACCTTGAATGCGATTCACTCCCAGCTTTCACCCATGCATTCACTAATTTAATGCGTGGGCATATGCGTAGCTCATTAAATGACATGAGGTATCTCAGAGTGGGGAAGGCCATGGGGGGCTTAGTGATGGAACAGGCCACCTGCTTCAGACTACCCAAGCCCCCCCCACTGAGATCCCTCATGCTCCCTCCCCTGGGGTCCCCACAATTGCTCCCCCGCCCAATCCTGCCACACCAGGGTCACTTACCTTGTGAAGATCTGTCTCCTCTCCAGCCTCTCTGTTTCTTTCTCTGCTCCCAGCAAGAGCAGAGGGAGGCCTCCAAGAACCTTTGGAAGCACACGGCCACTGCCCATGTCCTCCGTTCTGGGCCTTGGAGGACTGCAGAAGGCCTCTGAGGCCCAGAGCTGTCCTCTGTAGGCCTGCGAAAGCGTACCCGGACTCCTTTCTGGGCAGCAGTGGCCCAGAAAAGGCCTCCAACACCTGGATTGGGCCTCCCAAGGCCCACAGAAGCATTCCCTGGCTTCCATTCCATTCTCTGTTGCATAGAACAGAGGCCTAAACTATCGTGAGATAATGAGAGCTCTGTAGTGTGAGATCTCGCACCACTGATCTCGTGTGAACTTGCATTACTTTAGGCCTCCATTCTCTGCAAACATACCAAAAGCCTGGGGCAGCCAAGAAAGCGAAGGATCTCTTGGTCTTCGCAAGGTGAGTATCCTCAAGCCTGGTGCCTAGGCAGATCCGAGGGGGAGGAGGGAGGGAATAACTAGGGTGAATATTGCACTGCCACTGTGGTCGTTCGTAAGGGTGAACGACTGCTGTGGTGCGGCAACATTCATAATTTTGGGACTTTTTCATAAACACATGTACTTCAAACATTCGCTAAGGGAACACTCGTAACTTGGGGGTTACCTGTATAGCAAAATATGAATAATCATTTTTTTTTCTTCTATTTTTCCTATTGATGTGGAGATACCCAAACTCTGGCATCTCTAGCACAGTTTATTCATATCTGTTTATATGTGAAGCTACAGATAGCATCTAATCTCCATCATTTTCCTCCTTCTGTTCATTGGTATTTTAAATGTATAGTTCTTCACCAGTCCTACCAGTATGACCAATGGTCAGGTATGATGCAAGTCCAAAATTATTAGAAGGGTCATACATTCTCTATTTTTTTTTAGATGTTTCAAATAAGCTCCTGTCAAAAAGAATTTCAAAAGGTTGACCGGGTTGCATAAAATATGCAACACTTTGTATTTTATTTCTGAAGGTCTTCCATGCCCAAATATAAAAGGGTCTCAGAATTGAAATGGTCAGCATTAATCTTTTCAACACACAAACTGAATGTTTTTTTTCCCTAGAACTGTATTATCATTCCTACCATTTTGGGTTAGTTTTGTTGAACAGACAAGAGTAGAGATCTGGAATGAGTCTTTACTGATGGTACAGCTTCCAAGATTTTGCATGCCCTTGCCAGCCATGGAGTGACCTTTTTCTTCCAATTCCAGTTTAGTAGAGGGCAAGCTTAAATATGTTGAAAAATCTTCCAGCTTCTTTGCTTCTGCCTGCAACATTATTCCAAAACAAAATATATATTAATTTTTTACATTACTCACATCTCACTGTATCAAAACATAGATACCTTTAACTGTTTATTTCATTTCTAACAATGCCATAGTTGGTTGCACGTTTTCTTCGCTGCCTTCACCGCCTTGAAAAGTAGATCAAAATGTCACATAGCAACATTAACACTGTTTCAACTCCAGAGGCAAATCACCAACATTATAACATACTAAGTCTGGAGGAAACAAGGAAGAGAAAGATTCCACTTACTATAAAATATGTAGTTTAAATTGTAAAACATTGCCAAAACTTTTAAATCCTAAAATCTTGAATTGTTTAATGAGATGTCTGATTTGTATTGAAATATCTACGTGAAAAACAACTTTTGCTCTTCTTTCTAATACATATGCTTATACCTGATTCTAATGAGATAACAAAAATTGATCACATGTGCAAAATTATTCTTCTATATCACTTTGAACAATAACAAAAACTCCTTAAATCACTGGCTCCTCAAAGTGTTATAGCATATACTTAAGATAATACCTTATATACTATAAGATCATGTTCTCCATCTCGTAGAGTTGTTCCATCATATCGCATTAATTTAACAAATGCCAGAGCAAATATTTTCTCAGATTTATCTTTGGCTGTTCAAAAGAAAACAAATGAGTATACTGTAAATCAACTGATCAAGACAAATATAGCAATGATAAAATACAAGATATATACGTTAATCAAGACAAATATAGCAATGATAAAATACAAGATATATACGTGAAGATTTATAAATTATTAGTTGCTTTGTACCAAAAAAAGACATTTGAAATGTAGGCTGAAATGAAAGAGAGAGAAAACAAAAAAGATTGTGCTATTTATTTTATAGTCCAAGTCAATCATAAAGATACATCAAATTATCTCTGTATTGTGTGTGTTTGTGTGTGCATACAAACACACACACATACACAGAAAGAGATTGGTATGTAAAACTTTAAGAACTCTTTTGAATATTCATTCTTTCTGCATAAAATGATCTAAAACATTATCTGTTCTTCACCAAATCCTAAAACTAGATAAAGAGAACCCATTTAAGTAAATGAGTCAAAACATTATTTATTTATTTATTTATTAAGAAAACTATCCCAAAGCTAACAACATTCCGGTCCTGCTGTGTAAGGAGATATTCCTAGGAGAATAAACGAAGAACATGGCACATGGATTCCAGGAGTCTTTATTGCCATCTGAGTCACCCAACTTATCCCCTCTGCCCATTAAAGTACGCAGGCACTTAATATGGCAATATGGCAAGATATTAGAAGTGGACTATCAGTTTAGGTAAAAGAGCAAACGTATCCATTCGTATTGAGTGAGGAAAGGCAATGGTAAACCATTTCTATATTTTTAGCAACAAAACCACATGTATAAAAAATATAAAATGATTGAAGATATAGTGCTGGATGATGGGCATCTCAGATTGAATAGCAATCAAATTGCTACTGAAGAAGAGTTAAGGATCTTTTAGAATGCTAATGCATTTATGAGATAGCTTGATTAAAGCCTTTGGGAAAATCCAAACCCACAGACAGAATTACAGTGGGAAGTTGGAATGTAAGAAGCATGAACACAGAAAAGCTCAGCAGAAGTCAAAAATTAAAGGAATCAACTATACATTGACATCTTCAGTATCAGTGAATTTGTTAGGACTAGAATTTGATGAATAACTGTTCAATGTGATAATGATCTAAGATGAAACATTGGTCCATAAAAAAAGAAACTGATGGGTTTGATAATCAAGTTCAATTTGAAATTGATAGAATATGCATGATGTGTTGTTAAAGACTGGAATACCAACAGTGCAAATGTAAAGGAGAAAATGTTTTGGGATTATATGATTTAGGAACTGAAATGAAGAAGGTGAGCTTATCAATTTCTGAAAATTCAATTATTTCTTCAAAGCTAACACTTTCTTCAAAGAACTGAAATGGTGACTTCATTGTTGCTAAAATAGGTGAAGGAGCTCAGTATATAACATCAAAGGCATGGGCAAGAGGAGCTAGGGAAAAGATCCCAAACTGTTTAAGTGCAAATCCCATGTTATGCTAAAGAACAAGATGAAAGCCAACCAACATCTATAATATGATATTCAGCATATATTTACTTTTTTCAAAGAGAACATAAAAATTGCTTAAAAGTCTGGAACCTCATTGACAGAGAACCAAAGGAACTGTGCAATCAAAGTAAATAATTTGTTACAGATAATTACAAAAAGAGACTGCCAAAGACGAAGAAATAGAAGAAAGCTAACTGAAAACTTCCAGGTGAAAAATGATGAGCTACCAAGTCCCCAAATGAGCCAATTGAAAACTATTGAGGAGTAAAGAGGTAGGGGAAGGCTTGCATTTTGTCAGTATTGGGACAACACGACAGAAAATGATATGACATTTTAAATAATCCGGGAGATATTTGAAGAATGGGGATGAAATCACAGCTACCAAGCAAGCAATGAGGTCTGTTTCTATGGAATGACTATTTCCAAAAGATATCAAAGAGTAAATAACAGGTGGGGGAAAAAATAGCCTCGAAGATCTACAGCAGGGGTGTCAAACTGCCGGCCCATGGGCCGGATGCGTCATGGCAAAGCTGCACCCACCCCATTGCAGGCAATGGAAAAAAAGTCGCCATATGTCACGACACGTCACATGACGTCACGAGTTTGACAGAAAAAATCTGGTACTCATCTGATTAGAAAATATTAGAAAATAAAAAAAACTGTTGAAATACTGAAAAAAAATTAAAAATTGTGGATTGTGAGAGATGACAAGCCAATAGAATGACCTGGATAATGACTCCTTACTGCATTTATAAAAGTGGTTTGTTAAAGTGTTGAAGAAACTTCTGAGATAGTTGAAAAGAAAAACTGAAGAGAAACCAAGTGCTATGACAACAGTTGAATAAATTAAAGATCAAGATTATTACAAACAAAACAAGTTGGCTATGGTTAAAATAAAACCTGTTTCTTTTGGTTACCCTTTATGAGTTTTTTGCTGGACTGAATGTTAATGATTTATGGGTTTCTGTATGCATAAGGGATGGATTATAGGAAGAAGAGATACTTTCATGTAATCTTATGGGGGTGAAGAATCACATTTGTACTTGTGATGAAGATCAGAAGTCACTTCTTTAAATATTCCTTTTCATTTTTTCTTATTTTTCCCTCTTTTTTTCTTTTCTTGTACTTTCTATTCTTTCTTTCTCTTTCACTAAGTTTATATTAACTGTTTTATTTCTTTTAAGAAAGGTTTCCAATAACAGTATTTTAAAAAGAAGAAATCAAATTAGATGTCAGAACAAACTGTGAAAATTGCCAAGAGAAGCCAGAGACAAAAAAGATAAATAACTCAGGAAGGAACTTAACAAAAGGTTTCAAAGTGCTATTAGAAAAAATAAAAAGCAGTATTACAACTACATATATAATATATAAAGATAGTAACTAATTCAAAGATCAAAGATGGAAAAAATATATTGGAGTTCTGTGTAGCAAAGATGTCAACACTCAAAGAATCAGTAAATGTTCTAGCCACTACGCAAGCAAAAAAAAAGGAGCACAGTGAGCAAATTATCATATAATATCCTTAATTTAATATGCTAGCAAAATAAGGTTTAAGATCATCCACTGCAGATTAGAGCCTACCTGGAAAAAGAGATGCCAGATATTCAAACTGGCTTTAGAAAAGACGGAGGAAAACAAGGTATTATTTCAGATGCATGCTGGGTAATTGAGAAAGCAAAAGAATGCCAAAAAGAAATCAGAATGTATTTCACAGATACAGAAATGCCATTATTATACTGATCATGTCAGGCTGTGGAATGTGCTTAGAAAAATGACAATCTCAGAAAATTTTGTCCTCATGCAAAATCTTTATTCAGGTTATGAAGCCTGTATGGACAAAATATGGCACAAGAAAAAGGGAGGGAGGGGGAGACTGTCTCAGCAAAGGAACAAGACAAAGCTGTATCTCTTTACTTACTCAACCTATATGATGAAATGTAGTACAAGTTAGGTATAACAAAGATGGCTATCTTACTACAAACATTCCAGTCGGCTGTGGAGTGAAACAGGGATGCAATTTAACTCCTCTGTTGTTTAATATTTATATAAATTCAGTTACTGCTTTTATTAAAAAAAAGAATTTAAGGTCGGTGCCACTTAAGGAAATGGAATAGGAACAGACATTTGACAATGTTTTGTATGCCAATGATGCAACAATTCTCTCACACAGGTTGGAAAAGTTTGCAGGCAGTAGCAGAATTCTGCAAGAAGGAAGGTCTTAGACTTAATTACTCCAAGCTAAAATTATGGTTTCCTTGGGAAGACCAAGCTGCCATAAATTCCAACGACAAATAGAAATTAATAAAATAGAACAATTTCTACTTTTAAATATCTTGGAGTAATTTTTCAAGCCTCTGGAATTTGGCAGGAACAATCTAGAATCATCTTTGCCAAAGCCAATAATAGTGCCAAGATAATCTTGGTCTTTTTTCACTCTAGGGGAGGTAGATGCATACCTGCTGCCATTAACTCACTTTAAAAAAAAATCTACATCCCATATGCTGTGTGGTCGATACAGATGCACCTACAATTATCTAAATCCCTTGAATCAAGCCCTTGGAGCGATCAATCTTTCGCAAGCACTTTTCTAGATTCCATGTTATCTGCCAAATGTTCTAATTCGCACGGAAACAAAATGATCCCACTGGAAGTGAGGTTCAATGTTTGTCTACTCTCTCATTCTATTTTTCCACCGATCCTTCTATATTTTCTTGATGGCTTCTTCTCAAGATGAAAAGTTAAAATCATAGCAGACTTGTGTTTTATTGCAGCCTTTCTATCTACTCTTTGTAACCTCTAGGCTTACAAAAAAACGAAAACAAATTTGTCAAAGAAACTTCCATGTTACATGTCAGACAGACTAGAGCAGTGATGGCGAACCTTTTAGAAGCTGAGTGCCCAAACTGCAACCCAAAACCTACTTATGCATCGTCGAGTGCCGGGTGGGTGTGGCCAATTGGCTGGATGTGGCCCATTGGGTGGGCGTGGCCCATTGGGTGGGCATGGCTGTAGTGGTAACGGCAGACTGGATGGGACTAAAAAGTTCAATCAATCAATTCCAACTTTACAAGACCTTTTTTTTTCCTGCGAGAAGTTGAAATTGACTGATTGAACCTTTTTTTTTTTTTTTTGCACACGGCGGCAGAAGCCTAAAGCAAAAAAGTTTTATAAAACCCAGCTGAAGACCTAGGACTGGGGCGACGGCACACGTGCCCACAGAGAGGGCTCTGAGTGCCGCCTCTGGCACCTGTGCCATAGATTCTCTACCACTGGACTAGAGCACTGCAATTAGCAAGAGTGGATTCCTTCCTCGAAATCTTTTATATCTGCAAACTATTTGTTTAATCTAGATTATTCAAACTATAGAGCCTTTGGGGAGGGGGTTCTGTTTTCAATGTTCCCCCTAATTTCTAATGTGCCATGTGTGGAAAGAAAATGTTTTGGGCAGCTTTTCTCAAATAAAGTACAAATTTGGGTGCCAAAAGTATATGAGTAAATTGCAAATTCAGGTAAAAGCAACATGAAAGAATATTTACATATTTATTACCTAAAGCACAGAAACTAAAAAGTATAATAGTATGCCACATACATGCTTCAAAAGTTGTGCTTTCAAATTATATTGTTTCCTGCACTTTTCTTGGCAGCATTTTTCAGAAAATTGCCAGTTCCTTCTTCCTAGGGCTGAGAAAAGAGGAAAAAGTTGCCTTTTGCAATTGACTGGTGGTGATTTTGTCAATGCTGGTGGTGGTCAAATGATGCTCCAAATATTCTGGGATTGCACCACAGGCACTTATTACTACTGATACTCTCTTTGCGTTCTTTTGTCACAGTCATTCTACTTCTATTTCAAGTCACTGTATTTTGTGATTTACTCCAGTCCTTTTATTCTGCTGTCTCCAGATATTGCCATGTCTACTATCCAGATACTGCTGTAGGTCTTTCTTATCAACAATTGTTAAATCTGGGGTATTATGTGGCAGGTATTATTCTGTTTCAATTCAAAAGTCCCAGAGCACTTTAGCTTCTTCATATTCCATTATTATGTCTACTTTGTGGTGCCATCAATTCTTGCTTGCAGACCAATGATATTTCTTGCAGATATTCCCATGCACCATTGGTGCTACTTTGTTATGCTGTTGTTTGTGGTCAGTCTGTGCAATCTTCTTTGGACAGCTTATTAAATAGCCCACTTTTTCTTCAGCTTCTTTGCAGAAGTGGACATCTGTTACTGTCTTCTCAATTCTGGCTTTATATGCACTCCTTAATGCTTGGTTTTGTGCAGCCAGAATTAACCTCTCAGTCTCTTTCTTCAAATTTCCTGCTCTTAGCCATTGCCAGGTTTTGTTATCTGCTTTGACTGCTGGCTTTTTTATGTATTGGCCATGTTATGCCTTGCCATATATAAACCTAAGTAAGCCTTCACGATGTTCTAGCTTCAGTGCATCTTCTTCACTGTACTTCAGATATTCTTACAATGCCCTTTTTCTTTTTCAACTGTCTGATATACTTGCAACATTCCAGGCCCACCTATGTTCTTTGGTAAGCAGAGATTGGAACTGCCAGGTGTTAATTGCCTTGACGGTGTTTCCTCAACTGAATTTGGGATTTAAAATCTTCTTCACTCTCACGATGCATTCACTTCTAACCTTCTTCTTAAATTCAGTTGTGCTTGATGTTGTCAGCCTGACAGATGACCTGGTATTTGTTGTAATCATCTTCATCCAGACTCTTGATGTTATTTCCATTGAGCATCTTGAGTCCTTCAGTTTTAATTATTTTTTCCAGTTGATGGTAAAGTTGGTACAGTTGCCCATTCCAAATTCTATTTCAGTGTTTTGGCTGCATATATAGACAATTTTGAGCAGCGATTCCATTTCAGATGGTGTTTTTCCATATAGCTTCAAATCAGCCATGTTAAGGACATGGGATATTTTGGCAGATGTTTTTGATGTTTAAAAGCAAATAGCCTGACTTATTCAGTATTGTTGACAGAGGAATCAATGCAATGATAAATAACAGTGGTCAAAATGTGTATCCTTGAAAGATTTCTCACTTGATATTAATCTCTCCCAATCTGTCACCACTGATCAGCAACTATGTCTTCCATTGTACCAATGATCTTTGCACAAACTTCTGATGTTTCTGTTAACTCCTGTTATTTCTAGGCACTTGATTATCTAATCATGTGGCAGGGAGTCAAATGACTTCTGGTAATGAGTCCATGTTACCAGTCAGATGTTTTAACCCCAAACCATTAATTCATCTTTACTCAGTACTGACCAATTCTTGCTCTTTCTTGCCTTTCCCCCCACCATTTCTGTTGTTATTATAAGGTTTTTTTTTCATTTCAGTTTTTTTTATTCTGATCTACCTCCTTTATCCAGACTGCATTCTTGTTTGAGTGGTAATGGCAGCCTTGCAAAAGATATTTAGATGTCAGGATTTATCTGTATTTATGAAGATCAGAATAATGTAGGCAATGGTTTGCCCTGTGACACACTATGGAAATGAAAGTTGAACTTTGAAGAAACAGGATAGAAAAAATATTGATATTTTTGAACTTTAGTGTTCAAGAAGACTCTTGAAAATACCATGGACAGCCAAGGAAAGAAACAAATAGATCAACCCACAGTTCTCACTTGAAGTACAAATGACCAGATTCAATTTATCCTACTTCAGACACATGATGTGAAGATCCAGCTCTGGAGAAGATTCTAATGATGGAAAAGGTGGGATGAAAAAGAAGATGACCAACCAGAAAATGAATAGACTTAGTTACAGTAACAATGAATGTGCCATTGGAAGACCTGAAGAATCAGGTTAGGGATATTTCATCATGGAGAAAATTGATCTATCTGGTCAATAGCGTTGACACTAACTTGATGGCACCTAATCAATCAATCAGTCAATCAATCAATCAATCAATCAATCAATCAATCAACCAATCAATCAACAAATATATATAGTTAGTAAAACAAAAAGGCACCAAACAACTTCTATAAACCAAAGCTATTGATAGAAATTTTGCAATCATTTTGAGGGGGATTTTTGGCACTGATCATATAAAAGGAGACTGTGAACCTCATGATCATAAGAACAGATTCATTTTCTGGTTATAAAAGGTCTTTTCCTCACTGAATGTACAATGGGCATTTTAAAAGTACGTGTGATACATATTCAAGTGATATCTCTGCCCACTATCACACTAATGGGTATCAATCAGGCTAGGGAGAAAAGTCTCACATGTGGAATATATAAAATGCTTTTAAAAGATCTAGGAATAATTCAGGTAGAGGAGAAAATTGTAGTATAGTAGAGATGGGAATCTCTGGCTCTATCAATTTGCATGAATTGGACCCAAATTGTAGGTCTAAATTCATCCAAGGCGAAGGCCAGATAATACTGGAGCCAAAAAGATATAACATTCAAATATATTTATCTGGATGTTGAATACTTTTGAAATAATACATATATTCATATGCATGAAAGCATTAAATATATGTTATTCAAATCAACAGGATGTACTTCTGACCATATATTGTACTTCAAAATACAAACATTGGTCAAAATTCTATTGCTTATTTGCACACATTGAAAAAATATACAAAATTCACCTTCCTGTGCCTGTGCCTATGCTGCACCTCTGTGTATCTCAACAGGTCCTGATTATAATTCTAAGAGGCTACAAATGTGTAAAGCCTACACCACAGTCATCCCACATGTATAATTACCCAGAAAACCAAAAAACAGATGTTAATAGTCCTTTACTTTTGCCTCAAAGGCATCATGCTTCAGGCACAGTCCCACAAGCTATTTGCAAGATCACTTACAAGCTTTGGCCACAGCAGTCAGTTAGAAAACTCACAAAAACCTTATTAATGACAATAAGAATAAAAAGTGTGGACGAACAAAAGGAAGTGTTCAGGCTCCACTGGCCCTACTGGCAACTGAATATGAGCTGAAGTCTTTACTCGTCATTAGTAATTCCCATTCCAAAATATGAATTGATAGCAGCATGGAATTTTATATACCTTTTAGTTACCAATTTCCTGCTATTAATTATTCTAGCATCATAGTCTAATAGTAAACTATAATGTTCACAGCCAGAGAGTTTTATTTCCTCATGAAAACATCTTTTTAGGTGCATACATGAATAAATATGTTGACAACCCACTTCTGGTTTGCATCGTAGCGATGTAGCCAAGGGAAAGCGAGGCTCCGCTCCCCATGGCTGATTTCACCTGACCAGGCGGCCCTAAAGGGGTCTGAAGTCGCCCCGGAGAGGTGATGAAGAAGGAGGGGACCCTTGATCACGAAAAGACGGCGGTTGATCCGTTTGATCTAAGGAAATCCCTCCAAACCAGCAGAGGAAAGACTAGCTGCATTTCTGTCAGTAGCCCGAAGCTATTGACAACCGAAGAAAGAAAGCATTAATTAGCAGATCATAAACAACATGCTTGGAACTTGGTGAGAATACTGATCCTTTCTCTACTACTTTGATGCTTGATTCCCTGGAAAAGACAAATTCCCAAAAAGCAAGGAAGTCCCCAAACGCAAGAAGGAAGGGGATTTTTGCCCCACCCTTCCAGAGAAACGAAAGCAGCAGCCCAATTCTTTTTGGAGGACAAAAACAGAGAAGTACATAATACTAAAGTGGAAATAATACAAAGACATAGTTTTGACAAACTCAAGAAATTGGAGAACTGTTAAGATTTTTCTTTTTTAAAGAATATTGGGGTGAAGTTTAAGAAACTTTAAAGTTTAAGAAATAATTTTTCGCTTTAAATGTTGGAAAATGGATATCTAAGGACATCTAGTGGTGGAACAGGGTACAGCACTAATTTTGTTGTGTCTGGAGTGAACTTGGTGTGAAGCCCAGACACAGATTATTACTTAGCTTTTTTGATGTTCTTAGGTCAACAGAGAGCAGTTGGCAACGGAGAAAAACATTCTGGGCTATTCTCTGCATTGTGGGAGCTACAACTGTTTTGAAACTTGCTGGCCCTCTTGGATTACAAACATCGACTGAACTTTAACTTTTGACTAAGAATTATTTAGAGAGAAAGAAAACTTTGCCCTTTGGTTAATTTTGCCTGGGGGAAACTTATGGACTGATCATAGGGTGCTTGGACATCGGTAGATTGATAATTTTTGGATTCCTGGACAGAAGAACTGTTACAAAACATTGCTTTTGGTGGTGGACCTATATTTTGGAACTTATTGAACTATAAAGGCTACATACAAAGACTATAAGAACTGTATGAGATGATTTTAAATTTAAATTTAATTAGTATATTGTTATATTGACTATAAGATTGGTTGTGTTAGATAAGGCTAACACTTGGGAAATATAATAGATTTGACCGAGTACTTGGAGGCTGGGAACAAAAATGAGTGCTCCACACGTAGCTAAATTTGGTAAAAAACCATCCCAGCATCTGCCACCAAAGCCCCCCGCTTAGTATATCAGAGAGAAAAAGCTAACAATTTCCAGAAGGAAATGCAATCTATACTGCAATTAATTCAAGAGGCAATTGTTTCACACAAAGAAGATTCAAGAAGAAACTATGATGAGACTAAAGGCAATCTGGATAAGATAAATGAGCAAGTTTTTAACTCAAATTCACAACTAGAAAACTTTCAGAAAATGACTATAAAGAATTAACAAGGAATTCAGAAAATAGAAGAGAAATCAGAGGAACTGATGGAAAGACGGAGAATATAAAGCAGGGGTTCCCAACCAGGGGTGCAAGATGATATTCCAGGGGGTGCGAAAACTTGGATTTTCAAAATTATAGTGTATATGCATAATTCGTTGCCGTTATTTCTAACTTTTGTAAGGGGTGCGAGAATATATCAGAAGCGTTCTAGGGGTGCGGGATATAGAAAAGGTTGGGAACCACTGATATAAAGGAAGAAAATCACAGACTGATGCAGACAAAGAAAAACCTGGAAGACTCAGTGACAATACTGGAAATGGAAAAGACATCCCATCCCTCAAGATTTCAGAACATATTTGAAGATAAGGAAAAAGACTTTATAGAATGGATTATAGAGCTTCTCCAGCACTGAGATAAAGACTCCACCATTGGGTAGTAGACCGTATTCCTGCCCAATCAGATCAAGTCAGCCAAAGTTGCCACGCCCGTCCTGGACCGTTGATCTCCAGTCTTTGACTTGATCTTGCCCAGGACAGACGTTGCAAGTTTGGCTCTAGGCAGGTACAGTCATTGGTGGATTTCCATTCCCAGTGTTCAAATTTAATCAGTGCTTGTACCCAATTTGAAACTCCCCTCAAAAAATTTCCCTGTAGGTATTTCTAACACTAACGTCTGTTAGTCTCATTTCTGTTTATTTGGGTTTGGGATTGGGCCTGGCAGTGACTCACACGGGGTTTTTTATTCTCCCGACAGGAGGCCAACGGCTGTTGGTCTCCAAATACCACAAGCCTAACGGAGCTTGCGGCTGCGGCTCTGTAGGCTGATTAAACGAGCGGAGAAAGGCCTCGGGGGGGAAGAAGGTTCTTTCCCTTGCTCGGCTCAGTCCCTTTTTTAACCTGATCGGAGGCCAACGGCCGTTGGTCTCCAGCTATAGACCTCACGGAGCTTGCGGCTGCAGCTCCGTAGACTCGGGCGTGAATTTAAATTCGGGGAGAGGGGGGGGAAAAGCCCCTGGATTACCCTTAAACGCCGTTTTCCTTCGCGGAGCTGCGGCTGCAGCCCTCGTGGCCTGCTTGTTCTTGGCCTTCTCGTCCTCCTCGTTCGCTTCAGAGATCGGAGGTGCGTGCGCGCGCGTTCGGCCTCCGCTACGATCGGTGAGGCCGGCTAATTGAAGGTTTGGAAAACAGTTTTTGCTCCGTTTTTCTCGTTGTTTGTCGATCGCTCATGCACGGAGGCTCCAGAGAGTGCGGGGTGGTGGTGGAGATAATTTCCCCAGCCCTGCCTGTATCAGGGAACCGCCATCTTGAGCCTCGTGGGATTTAGCTTGGCCGCGACGGCCATTTTGAAACCGTAGTTTGGTCTAAGGCAATTGATTTAATTAGTTGGTGGAACGAATTAACCTAATCAGGGCTAATATCACACATACTCATTATCAGACAGCTTCCCTTTCTCTTAATTGAGGCAATATTGGGTTAACAATCTATCTGTAGCAAGATAGGCCACCATTTTGGCCCGGTCGCCATTTTGTTTTCTTGATTTCTACAATATAAAGTTAGGAACCTTCCATTATTCTTGTTCCAAGATTCTTCAAGCTTCAATTTAATTATTATTTCAGATTTGGTGTCTCCTGGTTTCTTCTTTTTTCTGATTTGGTTTTGACAAATTGGCACAATACTGGGATTCCAGACACCCCCTATAGCGTGTCTGTCCTTATCCACAGTGTTTCAGTACGAATTCCAGGCTCCCCTTATAGAGTGTCTGTCCTTATTCGTACTTGGTTTCTCCCTTGGATTCCAGGTGCCCCAGCAGTGTACCTGTCCTTATCCAACCGGGATTATACCTGGGTTCCAGGCGTCCCTGCAGTCCGTCTGTCCTTACCCAGAGTATGGCATTTTCCTGATAACAGAAACCCCCTATTGTGTTTCAAGGTTATAGGAAAATGGAGGAAACTTCTCTTTCCTCAATGAGTGCCCCGCCTTCCTCATCAGGTACTCCTGGTCCGGAAGGCACTGGTAAAGCGACCCATAAGGGCCGCTCTACCGCCAAAACATCTAAACAGGTTGATAAACAAGCTACCAGGAGGCACCAAGCATTGGAAAAGGAGTTCTCCAAAGCGCAGAAGAGAGCTAGGCTGGAGACTCATGGGTCTGCGGAGTTAAACTTAGAATTACCCCTAGGGGTTTCAACTTCTCCCAGGGGTGTTTGGTCAGGTGGGGATTGCTTCCCCCCTCCCGCACAAGGCGGAGTGGAACAGGTTTCCCCAGCTCCACAACCCTCCACGTCCAGGGCAGCGCAGGGGGGTCCTGAGGCCACCTTTACACCTACTGCGGCGGGGCTCCACCCAGCAGAACCGATCCCCTTCCTTTCGGAAGAGCGTCTGGCGCTATTAATTAAACAAGCAGTCGACCATGCCCTTGACACTAGGGCCAGGGCGGCTAGGCCAGTCTCTTCTCTTCCAACCCCTCTTTCCCAACCTGAGGTGGAGGATCATTACGTCCCATCTTCTCCTTCTGGGTCTGTTGTTTCTGAGGACTCCTACCTCAACCAACCTCCCCCTTGTCAGGAAATTCTAATGTCAGAGGAGGAGGACGTTCCTCCAGAGGCTCCTGCATTTACGGGCTTATTTAACCCTGCCTTTTTTGTCACCATCCTGCGCAAGGCCACGTCTATGGCTCATCTAGGACAGGGATCCTCGTCAACGGAGGCTCCCGCTCTTCCAGATCCGGAGGCGGCTCCAGTTTACATTGAACCAGTCGCAACACAACACCGTATTCCCTGTCCTTCCCTGTTTCTGACCACAATCAAAAAGCAGTGGTCCTCTCCGGCATCACTTCCCTTACCAGGTAACACAGATAAGAAACTGTATAATGTTGCCAAGGAGCTGGAGGAAGCATTAGAAATCCCGGAGGTGGACGAACCCTTAGGGCCCCTAGTATCGGCCACGGCCATATCCGGTGAGTTCTCAGAGGCCCTTAAGGCCGAGGAACGCAAGTGCGAGTCCACCTACAAGAGAACGCACCAGGCGGCTGCCTGGGCGATCAAGACCGCGACTTCGGCCTCCTTTTTCACCAGGGCCGCCCTCACCTGGCTTCGGGAGCTCCAAGCCCGAGTTCCTGCGGAGGATGTCCGCACGCACTTGGATCTCAGCAAAATGGTGGCAGCCATGGAATATGCGTCAGACGCATCCTTACAGGCAGGTAGGTTTTCTTCCAGAGCTATGGCGTCCAACATCACTGGAAGACGTATGCTCTGGCTGAAAAATTGGCAAGCAGATGCCAAATCCAAGTGGAAATTGGCAGCGGCTCCCTACCAGGGTTCTAAGTTATTTGGGGATTCGCTGAATCCCTATTTAACAGAGAACAAGGACAAACGTAAGGTCCTTAAAGACCTACTCAAATGGCCGAACAGGAGGGCTGGGTATTTTCAACGAAAGCAGTCCTTTCGGGGGGGACCAAGATACTCCTATTCTCAGCCCTTTCGTTCCTTCCCGCCAAGGCAGGACAGGCAAGATAGGCAGCCTGACAGACAAAATCCCGGTCCCAGACAACAAGCCCAGGGGAAACGGCCCTTTCGGGGGAACAATAGGCCTTTCCGCCGTTCCAGGTGACTCCTCGGCGGCACCTCCCATAGGGGGCAGACTCTCTCTGTTCGCCCACCGTTGGGAGACTACCACCACGGATACGTGGGTCATCAACACGATCCGACACGGTCTAAATTTGGAATTTATATCTTACTCCCCAAATCGGTTCCTCTCCTGTCCATACCCCAGGAACCGCACAAAACTAAGGCTGATGAAC
>NW_015386204.1:977687-979133 GCF_001527695.2 Protobothrops mucrosquamatus | reverse complement strand
AATCCGCAAGATTCTTCAGGAGCGAGCGGAGGTTCTCCTGGTGGCTCCCTTTTGGCCACGGAGGCCTTGGTTCGCAGATCTGGTGAATCTTTCAGTCAGCGACCCTTGGCGGATTCCGCCGGATCAGGTCTCTCTCAGCCAAGGCCCCATTCTGCATCCCGATCCCCAGTGGCTCCAGTTAGCCGTCTGGCACTTGAGCACTCGATCTTGACTGGAGAAAGCTGTTCACAAGGGGTTATAAAAGTTATTCAGGCATCGCGCCGTCCGTCCACGAACCGCATATATGAGGCCACGTGGAAAAATTTCCAATCATGGTGTTCCGGGAGGCAGTTGTCACTTTCGGCACTTACTGTGCCAATTATTTTGGATTATTTATTGGAAGGTCTAGAAAAAGGTTTAGCCCCTAATACCCTTCGCAGGCAAGTCGCGGCTTTGTCTACAATCCTCTCATGCGACTCTGCTGAATCACTGGGTCATCATCCTTTGGTAAGGTCGTTCCTTAAGGGAGCCTCCAACCAACATCCTCCTGTGGTACATAGATACCCCTCGTGGGAGTTGTCAAGGGTGCTTCGGGCTATTACCAAATCTCCTTTTGAGCCCCTCAGGACATGTGACATTCGTTCTCTGTCCCACAAAGTGGCCTTCCTGGTGGCTATCACCTCTGCTCGTCGCATTTCGGAGCTGGCGGCGCTTTCAGTGAGGGATGACTTATGTGTTTTTCAACAGGATAGGGTTACCCTTCGGTTAGACCCTACCTTCGTTCCGAAGATCAATTCCCTATTCCATAGGGCACAGGAGATAGTACTGCCTGATTTCTGCCCCAACCCGTCGCATGGGTTGGAGCGAGAATGGCATTGTTTGGATGTCCGCAGAGCCCTTAAATATTATATTTCACAGACTGCGAAGTTCAGGAAATCGGAAGCCCTCTTTGTATCTTTCCACGCGTCCACCAAGGGTCGGAAAGTGTCCTCTTCCACTGTTGGAAGATGGATAAAGGAGTGCATCGCCGAAGCCTATAAGGCTGAGTCGTTGCCGGTTCCGCGGGGGGTGACCGCCCACTCCACACGGAGCACGGCTACTTCAGCGGCATGGGCCACTCAGGCTTCCATCGAAGAAGTCTGCAAGGCAGCCACTTGGGCTTCGCCTTCTCCTTTCATTAGGCACTATAAAATTGATAAATTTGCCTCTGCTGAGGCTTCATTCGGTAGGAGAGTTCTCCAACAGGTTTTACTCCAAAGTGCCACTCGGGACCAGTCTACTACCCACCCTCAGGGACAGTAGGCTTTGGTATGTCCCAATGGTGGAGTCTCCATCTCAGTGCTGGAGAAGGGGCGTTGTCTTACCTGAACGCCTTTTCTCAGCACGGAGATGGAGACTCCACCTCCCTCCCTTGTACATTTTGTATAAGCATAGGGCCAGTTAGTTTGGTGAGCCACAACGTCTTGC
>NW_015386204.1:957804-977173 GCF_001527695.2 Protobothrops mucrosquamatus | reverse complement strand
TTTGTAAATTTTTTCTGGCAAAGGAAGAAAGCTAAGATTAAAGAAAATAGAGGACTTGGCCTACCGGAGGGGGCCCTATACTACCAAATAGGTGTTTGAACACGGTTAAAAGAAATAGATAACCCTTAGACACAAAAAGATCATTATACTTAGAAGGATATGATTTACAATTAGGATACACTTTTTTATGGTATGGGAAATATGAAACTATCAGGATGGCTTTTAACAAGGGAAGCTTTTGCCCACCTAAACTTAATCAATGTTGAGAAAATTGTAACCTACAAAGATATTTTGAATACCAAAAGGAAATCAAAATTGATATAAGAGTTGGAAGAACAGGGTATTGATTTAATAAGGTGGCCTCAATTACATATACAATTGAGATATGAGTTGGCTAGAAAAGATGTTATAAACTGGAAATATTTTTATTAGGTATAATATTAGAAAAATATGATGAGGAAGAATGCACTTAATGTTGCATGTATTGATAGTAGTAAGAATTGTATTTGCTTACTGCTGGAAAAATGAAAAAACACTACCTGAAGAAGAGATGATCAAGAAAACACCAGACTGTGTAGAAATGAACAGATCGATATTGAAGGATAAAGAAAAAGAAGACATAGAATAATTTCAAATATGAGATGTAGTTTATCATTGGCTGGAAAAAAGGGGTAGAGATTAGGAATTTAATATGTATTATTAAGTAAAAAATGGACTCAGACAACATACTATTTACTAAGCACTTACGATCTGTAAAAATAGAAAATTAATAAAATATTATAAAAAGAAAAAAGGAATAAGTTGACATCCTGTATTTCTGATAATTCAACCAGAAATAATAGTTTCAAAATAGTGATTCTTTATCTTAAGGAACTATTCATGTTCATATTAAAATGAACAGAATTTTATGGTAATAAATTACATGTTATTTATTTATCAATAAATAAATAAAATTTATAAAGCTGCCCTCTCACAAGCAAGTAATAATGATAATAAACAGCAAGATGTTACTATTCACATGCAGATCATGAGCGCCCCAGTCATTTTACAGAAGTCTACATCATTCTGCAGTTGCTTCTCCACTCCATTATTTCCAAATCTCTTCTGTGTTGTCAAGATAGCCTTCAGAGGCTTTCAATAATTCTCTCTAGAACACAGCATACTCACAGGAAATCATACACTGTTTATGCACGTGCACACACACACACACACACATACACACACACACACACAAAGTGTAGGATTAAACCCCAAGTTTCTTTCTCCCTAAAGGACCGAAAGCTACTCTTTTTTTTTGTTAAGCTTGTCTACTGCAGTTATATGCATTCAGGTAAATCCTCAGTTATCAATGACAATTAGGGCTGGAATTTCCATTACTAGGCTATGTAGTCATAGAGTATGACATCACATGACTGCATTGCTTAGTGATTACAATTTTGAAAAGTCTCCATTACCATTGTTAAGGGAGCCATTAAGCCAGTCATTGAGCAAGAACCTCTTCCCAATTTCCTGTCAGCTTCCTACAAGCAAAGTAAATAGGGAAACCAAAAGGAAGTCACAACTACTAGGCAGCTCACAAGAAGCCTGCTAGATGGCCACGTGACAGCAACCACATAGCAATAGCACAGCTGGGCTGGGAAGGGCTGCTGCCAGGGCGGGAGGGTGCACAAGCAACTTCTGTGGCACCTTGCAGGCACATTTGGATCAAGGGTGGCTGCTGCCAGGGTAGGAGCACGTGCACAGAGCCCTGTGCCCGAAATGACCCTCGTCCTCTTCTTCCTCCCACCTGATGAGGCACACCCAGCCTGGTCCTTTGCGACGCAGGTGCAAAGCAGACAGCATAGCACATGATGACAAAGGTGGTAGAGCGCAAGGCATAAGAGTACCTGACAGCCAAAAGGGCAGAGATGGGGGAGATACATGGGGGAATTGAAGTGCACCCTGCAATCATAAATGTGGATAGGTTGCCCAATGCCGGAATTTTGATCATCTGACCGCCAGGATACTGCAATGGCTGTAAGTTTACGAAGCGAATGTAAGTGCCATTCATTCAGCAATGTCATAATCATAATTCAGCAATGAACAAGTGGTTGTTAAGCAAGGACTATGTATATTGTTTTCATAAAGAATTTTTCTATTCCCAACCTCCTTTCTTCCCATCTTCTAACCTTCAACCATGGTATATGTCTATGGAATCAGTATCACCTGTACATTGAATAGGACTTGAAACTTTACTTTAGCAGAACAAAAGATCAACTTCTGCTATGAAGTTTGATTTCCATTACCAGAATATTTTAACATTTATGTAAAGCAAGATTCACACCTTATTAATTCAAAAAACTAACATCCCACCACAACGGCAGGACTCTCAATGGTTCATTAAATAAAACTATACAATAACAAAATAAAAACATAAAACAATTAAAATCCATGGTGCCAGGCCGGAAAAAAAAAATCCAGGAAAGTTCTTCAGCTTTTTCCAGAAGGCAGACAAATTGCAGTGCAAACAAAAATGAGAAGAAGAATTTGAGGGGCAACCTTGATCAACCTAGCGGCAACTAAAAAGATGTATGAGAAAGCACTGTAGTAGTTCTAACCCTATAGCATGACGATTATAATAATCTAAAGTCTAATCACTCTGGCCACCCACTATCTGCTGCAACTTAATACAAATGCTTCTTACTGAAATAATTTGTAGTTAATGGCCATAAATATATCAGTAAATTACTACGTCATTTTCATTAGTGAAAGTGTTACATATTCTGTTAAAATTATTGCTTTCATTCAATGATTAATTTTACAACAAAACAGTAACCCTTTAATTACATAAGCACTAACCATTATGAAAATGTCAAACGTTACAAGTTCTAAATATAAACACTGAAGATTAATGATTAAAACTTTGATTTTTCTGCCAATATTACAATTAAAATTCAAGCTAGGTTTTTAGCGGATTCAGTAACATTAGTTAAATCAGCCATATTCTATTAATAAAAGACATGAAACAAGCTAAATACCAGTTTATCTTACTGAAATGTAACAACTTTAAACAGAAACATTAACAAGTGAAGTCAATACTTGGCTTGTAAGTAAAATGCTAACAAGCTTTCTCATAGACTTCATGACTAATGAAAATCACAGCAACCCATTAAAAATACAAGCAAGTTAGTTTATTTTCTCTATAAAAACGTCCTAAATATCCAAATGCCAGCTTCTAGGAAGCACATACCCAATATTATTAATTGGTTTTACTTAAAGAAGTGTAAAGAAGAAGAAACTATAGGAAAAGGCATCAAGACAAGAGGCCAAAAGAACAGGGCTTCAAATTAGAAAGAAATCTCTTCTTTAAAGTAGACGCTAGCTTTAAAAAAAGATAACAGTGGGTGTGGTGTGAATTACTCACAATCCTGTGATGATCTGTGCCGGAACGTAAACCTTAGGTGACTGCGGTTTACATCTTCAATGGGGATTGCAACCTTCACAAAACAAAAGATAAAGTTATGGGAATATAACATTTTGAGATATAATATTTTATATGTTATTATTTTTAATTGTATATCACCCAGAGTTGTTCTGAGAGTGAGATGGGCAGTGTCTAAATTTGATCAATCAATATATAAAATACACAGCTATTGTGTCTGTGTTTGTACACACACACACAAATACACAAGCTATTATACACAAAACACACATACAAGTATACTACCCTAAAAACCTTTTACCTAATCCAGAAAAGTAACAGTCAATTCAACACTCACAGTGTTTAATAGTATTTAAGCTAATTGCTTAAAAGGACCAGCAAATGAATATTGTCACGGGAACTTCCCTTCCTGATTAACAGTAGCCCATTTCTCCTTTCTCCAGATTTGAAGTCATAAAGTGATATGACAACAGCAAAATCACATTTTCAAAAGTATGTTGTTTTAAACAACATTTAGTGAAGCATTTGAAACCATAGGACTAGTTGGAAGAGTAGGAACACTTCTTTGATAAGAAAACTTATTTCTCCAGAGGTTTTAACAACTAAATACTCAAAACAGAATCAATACTTTTTTCAAAAACCAGAATAAAACATTAAATATTTTTTGTTCTGCAACCCAGACTGACTTTTCATTTAGGCTAGAATTAAGCTGTCAAGAACTCCTCAGATGAGTAATTCACTGTGTCAGTATGTCATTCACTAGACCTTTACTGAACTCATGTGAGATTTTGCACACTGAAAGGAATTATAATGATCAAAGCAGGGACCCCTGCTTCAGAAAGAAAGACAAGCTTCTAGACCCCGTACATTGAAACAGTTTTACCACCTAAAATATGTCTCTATATATGTAACCTTAAGTATTTTTCTTTTAATAATACTCTTAATGAAGCATTTCTGTTCTTGTTCCTTAGATTAACTATTCCTAATCCAGACTTTAATAAGAGAAGTCTGAGAGTTAATAGTTTACCCATGAACTGAACCTCTGGATATCTTTTCTATACAGCATATGATAAAATATTTTTGGCTCAACCTTCCTGTGTTACTATGGCCCAATAATTAGTCATACCTAAAATTGCAATTCAGAAATATGAAATAAATATCCTTCTGTATCTGAATCACTAGTGACAGAGGAAAGTGAAATGATACTATTAACAGCTAAAAGGCAGAGAGATTCTGGTGTTCTGTGTTTTTCCCAGACAGTGGAAGATTGCTCATCTTTCTTACAAAGAATGATGTTAACTGCATCATGTTTATTTTGTTAAAGCATGCTTTCATTTATGATCCAGATGTTTAATTCATTGCTATCAAGAAACATCAGATCTCCCAATTTTGTTTTTTCTGTCATTGTTCAGTCTTTCAAATGTTCTGTCAACTTTTAACTCTCTTGGTCACTTCATATCATATTAATCTCCCAAAAATTTCACAACAGAGAACTACTGCTGCCATGTTATTCTTGATATTTTAACAATTAAGCATATTATATTACCTAACAGAAATTCTCTATACAACCCATTATGTCTTATTGAAAGGTAAGCCAGTATAAAATCATTATATTGCTTTTAGCAATACATTATATTAAACCTTGCCTAGGAAATAGCAACTGCATAGATGTAGCAGTAGTAATAGTATTTACAAAATACCTACACTGTAGATCATCAAAGTAATTCCTCTATTTGGCAAAATAAAAAAAATCTTTATTATGATGCAGAAAATACCACAACGGTCTTCCCCCTATAGGAAAAGTACCGCATAGCTTGGACCTGTTAGAAAAGGCCTTTTTCTGAAAGCTACTCATTATTTCTCATTCAGCAGAAATAGCTAGAGAAGCACTTCAAGTGCAAATTCTATCATCCCAATAGTAAACATGGTAGGTGATACCTCTTTCAGACAGTCTGGCCTTAAGCACTATTCTCTCCAAATTACATCTAGAAGCTGACTCACAGTCAAAAAACATAGCAAAACACTGACATAATATGCTCATATCAGCCATTCTCTGTCAGTAGCCTAACCACTCTATTCTGATCTATCTGAAGTTTTTGAATCAATTTCAAAGGCATCCCTTCCTCCCTGCAATAGTCCAAGGAGGAAGATACCAGATCTAAGTAAGTGTTGCCAAGCACAGCTTTCCCTGACTTTGTTGAAAACAAGTATATTCCAAGCTATTCAACAAACGCTTTTGGGAAAAGAGCAAACTGTTGTGAAATGAAACAATCACCACGTAACTGGAGAGGTAAACATAGACATATCTGGAATCAATCTCATTTTATTAATCCACATGTATTCCCCTACCCCAAAAAGGCAGTGCTTAAGGTAGTTGGCTGCCTTGCTGTGTCAGGTAAGAAGAAAGGTTAAAAGAAAGGTAAAGATGGAAATCTTGTGAGTTTTGGTGATACTTCATCCCAAATCCATTGATAATCTTTCTAGTGGCTTCCTCTAGATTAAAAAAAAAATCACAGATATTTCATATTTGGAATCCCCTCCCATAATTACCACAGAGCAAGATAATAATCTCCAAGTATCACTTTCTAAAATAGCCAACCATGGTGGAGAAGAAATCAGTGTGGTATAGTGCCTTCACATTGCAACTAAAACAGCCTATGTAGGAAAGGACACTATAGTGGAAGGTGCTGAAAGCTCCTGAGAGATCTAAAATTAATAATCTTATGGCATCCTAAAAGACTAGCAAAAGAGTTGTCTCATAAGGTTTGTGGATCTCAGCCCACCCTATCAGATGCATGCAATATAGTTATAAGTGAATGCTGTTCTTAGCCTTGGGGATGGGGAAAAAGTCTAAGAGACTCAAAATGATTGCATCTTCCCTTAGAGCAGATTATCACGCCAGAAAAACCAGAGCAATTTCACTTTCAAAATCAAACTTGCAACTGGGCTGAATGGTTCAAAACAATCAGTTGTATCCAAATATTTCTGGACTTGTGAGCGACAAGAGCAGCAACAGTTGTTTTTTCTTTAGGTTCAGATTAGGTTTCTCTGCATTAAATATAGCAAACTAAAAATGTCAAGAGTCAAAGATGAAAATGTTTGGCCAAGCCTGACTAAGCATCTTTTCAACATACTTTGATTTCAGCAACTGAAACTCATCCAACATAATTGAATCAGACAATGCTCTGCACATCTACACTACATGTATTGAACTCATTCTGAAAGCTAAGTTGTGATGGATGTGATCAAAGTGTCTTGCATACTGGTCACAGTGACAGTCCAAAAATGGCAAATATTTGTCTTTCTCAGTCAGGTTGCAATAGGTCACTGATCATTTAAAAACGATCCATTAGATGATACCACAAAGCTACACAGCTAGTCCTTGACTTACAACCACAATTGAGCCCAAAATTTATGTTGCTAAGTGAGACACTTGTTTAGTAAGTTTTGCCCCATTTTGCGACTTTTCCTTCCACAGTTGTTAAGTGAATCATTGCAGTGGTTAAATTAGTAACGTGGTTATTAAGTGAATCTGGCTTCCCTGTTGACTTTGCTGGTCAGAAGGTCGCAAAAGGTGATCACATGACCCCAGAGCACGTCAACTGTCATAAATATGAGTCAATTGCCAAGAGTCTGAATTTTGATCACATGACCATGGGAATGCCACAACAGTCATAAGTGTGAAAATGGTCATAAGTTGCTTTTTTCAGGGCCGTTGTAACTTTGAACGGTTATTAAACGAGCTGTTGTAAGTTGAGGACTATCTGTAATGAATATGGAAATTCTGTGGCTAAAATACAGATAGTATTTGACTTACAACAATTCATTTAATGACCATTCAAAGTTACAACAGCACTGAAAAAAGTGACTTATGACCATTATGACCGTTGCAGCATCCCCATGGTCATGAAATTAAAATTTAGATCCTAGGCAGCTGACTCATATTTATGATGGTTCCAGTGCCATGGGGTCATGTGATGACCTTTTGCAACCTTCTGACAAGCAAAGTCAATGGGAAAGCTAGATTCACTTAACAACTATGTTATTAACTTAACATCTGCAGTGATTCACTTAACAACTGTGGCAAGAAAGGTTGTAAAATGGGGCAAAACTCAATTATCAAATGTCTCACTTAACAACAAATTTTGGGTTCAATTGTGGTTGTAAGTCAAGAACTTACAAGGACTGATTTTTTTTATTTCTTATTTATTTCCAATTTGGAAAAAAAAATCCTACTTCATATCTGCTTTCTTCTCAAAACAAAGCTATCTGATTTTCTTTGAAAATGTGAAGAACTCTGTCCCAACTTTGCTGAATATAAGCGTATCCCACTCCTTACAAGGTGAAAGCAATATGAGAAGAATGGAAATATTGACGTTACTGGCATATTATCGAAGATTGGCATTAAATATTATTTAATACAGCTTAGTAAACTAAAATTCATGTTAATGAAACACTATGCCAGATAATCTTCTCTAAGTAGCCTTTTTATTACTGTTAAAACTCAGGAAAGATATTAATTAGAGACAGGCCACATGCTTTACATACAGAAAGTTTAATCCCTGGCACCTTTGGCTAAAACAATTGTTAACAAGTGATACAACAGAATCCTATCTGACCCCCCCTACCAAATTGATACTAAAATCAGATGGATAACAAATAATCTGATTTTCTTAGGATAAATTCATGGGTAACCACATATTTATTCTATTTTCATTATTGACAGTCTGGCACAATCATTAAGGCTAGACGGATACCGGGGAAAAGCAGGTTCCACCTCAACCAGGCAAGCTCACAGGTGACTTTTGGCCAGTCACTTCTCTCAGCCCGATCTACCAGAAAGGGTTGTTGTTGTTAAGGGAAAAAACATGTTTAGGAAACAAGGACAAAGCAGAACAATAGTTCTGCTATCAAATACAAGAAAAGTAAGAGGCAGATATTGGAACAAAGATATCCAAGCTGCCTTGACTGGAAGATATACAGAGAAAGAGACAGAGAGAATGTGTATCAGTCAAGGACTTCATCTATACTAGTCCTTAGCAACACAGAAAGATTATTCTGGCATGGATACCAAGAGGTTCTATCTCTCTCTTATACATTTCTTTTAAAAATAAAGTTTAATGCCAAGCATACCTTTATAGTTTCAAACCAACGGGGTTGCTTTACTTGGTAATATATAACAGATTTATATTCTGAAAGAGCTTCATCTCCGGCCCCAGGAAATATCACATTCTGAAAACAAGGAAACAAAGCAGAAATCAGTGTTGCAGTTGAGGGTTTAAGAAAATATTATTATATTTAAGAGACAATCAAAATAAAAAATAGCTTTTACATTCAGATATAGTAGCATAGAAATAGCACATAGAAAACATTTTTGTAATATAGGGAAGCGAAATCTTAAAAATATGTAACAACAATATGCATATTTATACAGGTCGTTCTTGATGTACAACCATTTCTTTAGCAACCGTTCAAAGTTACAACGGGACTGAAAAAAAGTGACCTACAGCTGGTCCTTCCACTGAGCAACCGGCATGTATTGACGACAGTTGCAGTGTCCTGGGGTCATGTGATCTGCATTTGTCACCTTCCCCAGCTGGCTTCTGATAAGCAGTCAATGAGTGAAGCCAGACTCACTTAACAATCACAAGATTCACTTAACAATTGCAGTGATTTGCTTAACAACTGTGTTCAGAAAATCGTAAAATCAGGCATGACTCACTTAACAACCCCTTTATTTAGCAATGGAAATTCTGGTGTCGGTTGTGGTTGTAATCGAGGACTACATGAAATGCTTTCTTACACATTCAAATGCTTTCAGCGGAACTGATACTCAGATTTTTTTTGACCCCGCCAAATGTCATAAATACAGTAACAATGATTTGATTGTGGCCATAATGCTGAAAAATACTCTTAAGAACTCAGGAATATTGTTCATCTTTAACTACCATATAATTTGTTAATAAGGAAAAGAATGAAGGGAGCTTGTTTTCTAATACTGCAGCACTTGGAGAAAATCAAATAGATTTGTGAAGCTCCTTTGTAGTCATCTATAGTTATCTTTAATGCTGACAAAGAACAGAGAATACCACTGACGATAAACACAATTATAATTACACCTAGTAAGAAATCAAATAATGTAATGTAATTTCACAAGATTCTGGAGTCAAGTTGTAAAGTTATTATTCTTGAAATAAATGGCAGCATGGGAAAAGTGTGCCATTAAATTATCCAGTAAATGTGTAAGAGAGAAAGGAGGGAGATTCATGCTTTAAAAATATTTAACCATGGTTTAATAAGTATCTGAACAATCAATCACACATCTTTTAGAACTAATCCAAAATCAGGTATCAATCAAAAATACCTCTAATTTTTTCCCATCTTCATCATAAACAGACACTGTAACTTCTACATTCTTTGCTGTAGTTTTGCTGCCTTTGTCAAAATCTCCTTGAACTAATGTTACATAAATATCATTACGGACATCACCTGGAAACAAAAGAGAAGAACAATTCACTGATTTAATATTTTACGATTAGCCAGTATCCTACAAAAACAGAAAACAAATTTTAAGAATTACGATGGCTTATGTTTGTTATCTGTTTTTTCTTACACTTTCCTCTACGCTATAATAATTTCAATACTACATTTACAGAGAATGCATGCTAGAATAGCAGCACTTATTTAACTTTCTCTGAGCTTGTGTTTTAGAGTGTTGAATGTAGAGTAACTTTCAAGGCTATCATCTAACACAAAAAAACATTTTAAGAATAAGTCATAATTTGCAGTCCACATACAATAACAATAGCAATAGCAATTAGACTTATATACTGCTTCACAGTGATTTACAGCCCTCTCTAAGCAGTTTATAGAGTCAGCATATTGCCCCAACAATCTGTGTTCTCACTTTACCGACCTCGGAAGGATGGAAGGCTGAGTCAACTTTGAGCTGGTCAGGATTGAACTGCTGCCAGTCAGCAGAATTAATCTGCAATACTGCATTCTAACCACATGCCACCATGACTCTTCTAAATAATTATCTGCACTGTGAATAAGCGAAGGCCTGCTATGACAAATGATTCCTATTGATGCAGCACATTCATAAACAAATACAGATACTGAGTTATGCCTTTACCTCAAAGAAAAGATAGAACTTAACTAGATCTTTTTTATGCTAAATCATCCAAATAGAATTGAAATAATTTCAAACTTCATATTTTTGACAACAAACAACTTTTAATTTCTCCAAATACTATTTAATACAACTTCATTGTATAGCCTTACCAGGCATAATAATTTCTGGAAAGCCCATTTTCCGTGCCACAGCTGTGGTTCTATCAACTAAGTGAGGAAATTCTTTTCGTATCTGATGTATGTCTCCTGGAAGAAGTTTCAGGGTCACCCACAGACCTGTAGAATTTAGTACAAAATATTATTTCATAAACTGAGGGTTTCATATATAGTACAGTCTAATGCATTGGTTTTTTAAAAACTTTTAATATGTAAGAATAAAAGCAGAATTCAGAGAAAGAAGTATCTAAAGGTACTTCTCAATTTATAACCACAATTAAACCCAAAGTTTCCATTGCTAAGTAAGATAGTTGTTAAGTGACTTGTGTCCCATTTTACAACCTTTCACCCACAGTTGTTAAGCAAATCACTGCAGTAGTTAAGTGAATTTTGCAGTCATTAAGCAAATCTGGCTTCCCCATTGACTTTACTTGTCGGAAGCTGGCTCAAGTTAAAAATAGTGATCACATGACTCCAGGACAGTGTAACTGTCATAAATACCATCAATTGAATTATATTATCATGGGGATGCTACAACAATCTAAGTGTGAAAACCAATCATAAATCACTTTTTTCAGTGCCTTTGTAATTTCAAATGGTCACTAAATGAATGGTCGTGAGATGAGGACTACCTGTATTTATTTTAAGTAGTTAAATAAAGCCATTCCATATTTGACTGCTATTTCTTACTTAATTAAACCAGAGATATAGTTCTCCTGAATGAAAACACAGATTTCAGACAGCATAACTAATACTTACTTTTACTGTTATCTCATTTAAATCTGTTTTCTAAGCTGGAGCTATCCTAATTTTGATCAAGTTAAATCCATAATTCAACTACATATTACAAAAAGAACTGCTTCCTCTTGTTTGACAACCCTGTATCTTCCATCATCCATATTAATATAGAAAGGAGAAAACAATGCCATATTTGAAAAATGTGATCATTATGTAGAGAAAAAGGAATCAAAATAATTCAACACGGACTATGCAATGTACAGTAAATAAACCTTATAATAAGAATACCTGGGGCCAATGAAATTAGTAAAACTATAGTAAATATTTAAGTATAGCTGTTTAGATACATGTACACAAATATTTTCAATATTTATGAGCAATTCAGCCTGAGATTCTAAAACTAAAAAGTAGCATTTCTAACATAAAGGTGGTGCTACAAAATATTGATCAAATGTCCGTATTCAATTGCCCCCTTTTTTTATGACCCTCTAATCCAGTGGTTCTCAACCTGTGGGTCGGGACCCCATTTGGGGTCGATCGACCATTTCATGGGGGTCACCAAGCAAGGCTGTCCGCCATTTTTTTGTCCGCCATTTTTTTCCCCTTTTCCGGCCGGTGCCTTACCTCCCTTGGGCTGGGCCAGCTGGTGGTCGGCCTGCTCCGTCTCTGCCGCTTGCCAGCTACGCCTCGGCCAGCGCAGGGGGCGGAACCACACATGCGCGGCGCTCCCGGGCAGGGAAAGTCTTCGACTTACGACCGGTTGGGTAGTCCTCGACTTACGACCGGTTTAGTCCTCGACTTATGACCGGTTTAGTCCTCGACTTACGACCGGTTTAGTCCTCGACTTACGACCGGTTGGGGTCGCGGCATTAAAAAGGTTGAGAACCACTGCTCTAATCCCTTAATTCGGGATAGAGCCAAGGTGACTGGATGGAGTTGAGCGTTTACTGGCCGGATGCCCTTCCTGATGCCACGTGGAATTTTTAGCAGATATTTTCTTTGTGCCCCTGGAGAAAGACATCTGCCACTACCTAGGATTGAACCCTCAACCTTCCGAGTGGGAGGTGAGCATCTTCACCACTAGGTCACCACACCACTCATTTTTTAATCTATAAGGAGTGAGTATACTTTTCTTTTCTGCACAGTACAGATTACAATTTTGTGGCAGCCAACCCCCAAAGAGCCTTATATAACTAATATTAAAATTATCTAATTTTAAAGAGGGAAGGGGCTCATTTTGGCAGAGTTTGTGTTTGCTCTATAAATACGGTGACTTTTTAAAACTGTTATGACACTATACCCGTTTGCAGAATAATGGCGAATAAATGAGTTTCTGTGTGTTCATCCACTAACCACAATTATTTGGCTTTATTCTGATAACTGTGGACAATATGACCTTATAAAATTATTTCACTACTTTTTAAAAAAAATCCATATTTAGTTTATTTTACAAGTTAATAAGTTGCGGCAGTGATACACAGAAAAAATAACATAATCCTTTTTTTTCTTAAAAACAATCTTTAAGACAAAAACAAAAAGAATCCTTTTAATAAACTTTTAAATAACTTTTACAAGAAGCAAGCAGCTCTTTCTAAAATATCTTGAAAAGGGTTTCTACATCCATGTCCAATTTTTTATTAAGGCAGCACTAAATAATAAACTGAATAACAAAAAGCATATAGTATCTTAAATATATGTACGTAAAGCTCAGATAGATTTATTATTTTTGATAAGGTCAACTAACCATGATCTCAAATTAAGATTTTTTTTACAGTAAAAAAATTGAAAAGTACATTAATAAGATGATGAATTATTTACATGTCAGTGAAAGATGCAAAAATGATAAATGCTTGTTTTAAAACATGGCTTCAGAACGATTGTCATTCTTCATGAAGCAAAAGAATAGCAAATCAGAAACAAGAAAACTTTTCCATGTTAAGAACCACTCAATAGTTTTAGTACAAAATTGATTACTTTCCTAATCATTGCTAATGCTAACAATTTAAAGGAAGGAAAATACCTACCTTGACCCTTATGATTAACTTCTTTAGCAGCAATCACTTTGTTTATTACAGTCTGAAGGAAATCATTCTCCCCTGCCACCCTGGGTGAAAAACGGGATGATATGTTCAACTGCTTGTGTCGAATGGTGTTATCCAATGCTAGCCTGGAGAATGCACATGACGACCAACACCAAAAGGTAACAAAGATGGAAGGGGCAGAAAACCAGAAGCAATAGAACAAAGACATAACAGAGAGTATCACAGAGGTGACAAAGAGTATTTGTTAGTCAGCACAAGACAAAGGGGAAAAAAGGAAGACACAGAAAGATAATCAATCAGGAAACTGATAAGGAGAAATGAATTTATGATTTCAGAAAAAAACACAATCCAGATTTATCATAGAAGTATGTAGAATAGAGATGGAGAGCCTGAAAAAAGTTACATATAAAATAACAACACCAAAATGTAAAAGACACCACCCCATGGACCAGTAAAGCCCACTTTCAGGGATGAAATGAATTGACTACAATTCTAATGACAAATAACAAAAAGCAGAAAGCTACTACCAATAAAAGTAGCTTAGTGGGGTTGGAAACAATCAAGAAAATCCATGAAACAATTTTGCTACATGACGGAAAGGATGAAAATACTGAAGTTAACAAATGAAATCTAGTATTTATAAAAATGTCATCTACCACCCCACAGCAATCTGGCCCCATGCTTACTGACAGCTGTTATATTATTTCACTGGCATCCAAAATCCAACACATGGAAAGAAAAATACCAAGTAACACAAGAAAGATGCAATACAAAATAAATAAGTAACAGGAAAGTCTTCATAAATTGTATATACTGTAACTCATTCTTGATAAAAGCTTTTTCTAAAGAATAATTTAATTGAGTGTAATATAAAAAGAAAGCTATAAAACATGAATGGAAAATACTTTATTTCAAAAATTTCCCAGATCCATGAAGTACCTTATTTCATTTTTAACCTGTATGCTTTTAAAAAATATATAAACAGACAATTCATAATATAACACAAAATAATACTATAGGTATCCTTTGAGAATACATCACCAAGAAGCTATTAATTAAGCAAATAGAGTTTTGTTTCATTTATCTTAAGCCCAATTTTATTCTCTCATTGAGGTTTTCATTTTATACCAGGAGTGTCCAACTTTGACAAATTTAAGACTTGTGGACTTCAATTCCCAGAGCTGGCTGGGGAATTCTGGGAATTGAAATTGATAAGTTTTAAATTTGCCATGATTTATACTGATTTATACTATTTTTTTTCTTTTTATTTAAGCAACACATGCTATTATAGATGCACCCAAGTAATGTTCATGTGTTTATGTTTATTATATAATTTTTATATAAATTTATGTTTGCATATATATAAAACAAAAAATGCAAACACATTCCACATTAAGCTTATGGAACAAATGATGCTCTTCTACTCAATCACTATCATTAGCCACTAGTCATAGAGCATAGACTTTATTCCAGTTTTAAAAAATTGATAAATAGATTTGATAAATAAATTTCATCATACCCTGAGGATCACTGTTCTCTAACTTTGCTACAAGATCTAAACAATTCACATTCATGGATCATGTTTTTTTTTCTTTAAATTTAAAATAGTGTATTTTAAATCTCGTATTCAAGCTTTCATCTTAGTCCAAATATTTTATGCACAGATCTCATTTTATTGAAACAAAACAAAACAGTTCTAAAATGAACTGTACATATTTGAAACTATTAATATTCCAGTATCTGCATCTCTGATTCTTATCCAAGAATGGTACTAACAATTCAAGATTTTTAACTGCAAAGCCAAATAGAAAATGTATTCACAAACTTATTTCACAATACAGAACTACAGTACTTATAGGAACACTGAAATTATCTTAACTTTACAAAAAAAAAAAATCAGAGCTGGCTATTTAATTCTTTGGGAAGAGATTGCTTAATCACATAGGTTAGTTCTGAAGTAAAGCATTTTTTCTTCCAAAACTGTCCTGTCCCTTTAGCTTTTTATTCTTCCCATTTTCAAAACCTTGAGAGTTTATTTTTAACAAACAATCATAACCCATCTATTCCGGCTATCAGTCCTGATTACTTTTCTGTATTGATTTGCACTTACGGTTGAAATGGAATGAAGTGCTGCTTGTCTTCATCATCTACTTTCCCATTAATTATGTCAGTTATATCCATCACTGAATTCAAAGAGAAACAAGCATCCTTAAGGATTAAGTTATAATGGAAAAGCGTGGCAAACAGTGATGATAACAGACCGCTTGGAATTATTTTATAGAAAGAAATGTTACTCTGTTCAAAGACAAACTTGCTTCGCTCATATCAGTAAAACAAGGTGGAATCTTTCAGAAGTAATAATTGGGTATTTAAGGGCATTAACCAATGAATACATCTATATCAACATCTACATCCATATCTATAACTATATAAATATTTTTTAAAACTTAAAGCATTAAAATTGATAGAAATCAGCGAAAGCCAGGAAAAGAAAACCACGGTTGCGTTTCATAAGATAGGCAGGTGCCTTATCCAAGGGCTCTTGAAATGTCCTTACATCTTTTCTATTATCCTAAACAAAAGAACAAAGGGCTGAGTCAGAGTGAACCCCATTACCATGACACTCTACTTTGGAAACAAGGGATTTAGCCACAGTCTTCTGTCCAACAGCAAAGGCCACAGTTTGGTTCCCTAAAAGTCTACCTCAAAGTTTTCCTTATGGGAGGAAGGGAAGAAGCTACTCGGCCCAATGAATTCAGCTAACTGGTCTCCCCATTGCCATTTACTGTAGGTTCCTGTTGGATAGCAAGTCATACTGTGCTCACATTGCGCTGGCCACTTGTGTACCTCCTTGGATCCCTGTGCACCCACTGTGCAGCAGCTCTCACGCATACCCTCGCACCCTTATGCACCTTCCTGACCCATGTAGCACCTCTTGGACACTCCCTCGCATCCCCTCTTCAATCCATGCAGAAGTTCTCACAACATTCTCCCTTCCTCCCCCGTCCTGCAATCTTTTACTATCTGCAGGTCAGGAATTTGCAACTTCTAGCCAACTTTTCCACTGACTTTGGTTGTGAGAAGCTAATAGGAAACTTCCTTGTCTAACAACTGTGTGATCCAGTTAATAATGGCAACTGAAAGTGCAGGGACTGCCATCACTAAGCAATGCGGTTGTACTTTAGAACCGCGACACTTAGTGATGGAAATGTCAGTCCCAATTGCTATCATAAGTTGAGGACTTCCTGTATGCAAAAAATATGTTACAAAAAGATTGAACATTACTTTCAAAACTATAGTAGGTCGAATCACCTCAATCCCCAGCAGCTGCTATTATTTGCAAAACATTTTGACAATGTACTGTATATAAGAATGGATTACCTGCTACACCAAAAGGTCGCCGTAGCCCAGAAGTTAGTTTCCTTGTGTTGTTCTCTCTTTGTTCCATTCTGCCAACTCGTACAATCTGACACACAAAACTGATCTTCTCTCTCTTCCGGTCTTTACTGCTGCCAAGGTCCTAGAAATGTGATTTTTTTTCTTTACAAAATTCTCTCACACAGCTATTTTACAATTCATACTGAAGTTTTACTATTTAGCCTGTCATTTCTTCATTTTGACAATCCTTTTTACACAGCCAAATGTTCATAAGGGCAGTTAAGGGATATATTTATTTGGACCTCTTAAAAGCTATATAGAATCTTGAATAATTTTGCTAGATTAAAAGGCTATTTTCCCTCCAACTGTGAAAAGGATTCAGATTTGTTTATTTTGGAGGGAGGATGGGAAAATGTTATTTTAATAACACCATAGGGAAATCCATGTAGATTTTAAATGCATTAACAAAGAGTAAACAAAGCTTATGAGGCACATCTGCTTAAGACAGTTTTCTCCAAATACGTCCCCAGTCCTGAAAAAGCATGAAAACTCCACCCAGGACTAATGATTGTACATATGCAGAGAAATTGGAAAAAACACTTGCAGGAATAGAAGCCTTTTTCTACCATTTGTCTATCTCTTTATCATTTATGTCATATTTTACCAAAGCTTCTAGCCTTATTAAGAACAGATACATTTGGACCCAATATTCCTAGCTATCTCAGTCATTGAAATTTTCTAGTTCAGAAGACAGGCTTAGGATACAGGAGGATCTGGACAGACTTGAACACTGGGCGCTATCTAACAAAATGAAATTCAATGGTGAAAAAAGTAAGGTTCTACAGCATGTGAGATGTAGCCTCCACCGGCGGGTTATCAATGCCTCCTTGCTCAGATTATACTAAGATCAAACTTTGGCCACGCCTCCTTGGGCTGTCCTCTCCCAGTTTGTTCTTAGTCTTGGCTCAGTAAGGACACAACTTAGCATAGCTCCTCAATAATTTAATTGTAGTTAGCTTTAGGTGATAGTGAAATAGCAAATTTCATTGATTTATTAATTTTTTTCCTTTTAATATTTAATTATCTATTAGAAGGTTTAAGGTTGTTTTGTTTTTGTTTTTTTTTTGGTTGGCTGTACTTCAGCCCTCAGGGGATTCCCTGCAGGGAGGCTTCCCTGAGAGCCTCAGAAGTGCCGTTTGCCTCCGTTCCTCTTTGTTTTCAAACGCTGCGAAGGGGATTTCCCTGAGCGTTTGGGAGGCCCCTTTTTTTTTTTTTTTCCTAGCATCGGCTGCCTCACGCTGAGAGGCAAACGGTTCTTTTGTCTCGATCGGCTTTTCAGCGCTGTGAGGGGATTTCCCTGAGCGCTCGGAGGCTCTTTTCCTCGGCTCGGAGCTTGGCGCGGTGAGGGGATTTCCCTCACTGCTTGCGAGCCGGCTCTTGCCACAGGTGATTGGGCAAGGAGAGGGGATTTCCCCAGGGACGAGGAGTTCGTCGTGCCGGACGGCTGGGCGAGTGAAATCTTCTCCTCGTGGCCACGAGGCTCCGGTGGAGAGCGGAGGCCTGTTAACTGGCCTTAATCGCAAGTTTGGTTTTATTTGCCTTATTCACAAAGGGAGTGAAGACCGGGTGGCAGAGGCCTTGGAAGCCCTTGGCCATCTTGCAGGGCCTCATAAATTGTTCCCTTTGACTCTGGAGTCGCCATTTTGACAACCACGAGGCTTGTGGCCGCCATTTTGTTTCGAACTAGGTGTGGCCGCCATTTTGTTGGGGACTCCACACCGAGGGAGATTAGGCCTGCAAACTCAATTTACAGCCTGCTGTGTTGGGCTTTCTAGGGGGTATTCTACGATTTTCTTGGACAGTTCTAAGATTGCTGTTAGTAAGAAGATTTTCCTTCTTGTCTCCTTATCTCTAACACACTCATTGGGGGAATTTATTCCACCTGTTCACATTAGCTCGCGGCGCTGTGCCTGCAGGGCCTGGACAGGCAGTTTTACTAAACTGTCTGGCTATTTGCCATTGTGGTTGTCTTAGGGCGCGGGAAAGTTTCCCTCCCGGACAACTTGATCTGCGTGTTTACCCCCACTGCAGGGCTTCTCCTATTTGGAAGACCCAGCTCACAATGGCAGATAGTGTTTCTCCTCAGACTTTGCAGGGTTCAAGTGCCCCCCCCCCGCTCAATCAAAGCGCAGATCATCTGAGGTAGGCGCGGGGGGAAAGAAGAAAGCAAAAACCAAACATCTGTCTACAGAACCCTCCAAGGCTGCTGAGCGAGAGGCCTCGAGGAGACATCTGGCATTAGAGAAAGAATTCTCCAGAGCACAAAGACTCAGGTCCAGTGAGGCTGACGTGGTTCCCCCTGCCTCTCTGGGCACTTCGCCATTTGAGATTCCGCCAGTACCTTCCTATCAAGCCCCTTTGGCTTGGTCTCCTCAAGGGGGAACTGAACAGGTCGGTCTCCCTTCTCCCCATCCAGGTGTACCTATTCATCCTTCGGGTC
>NW_015386204.1:954488-956365 GCF_001527695.2 Protobothrops mucrosquamatus | reverse complement strand
TTTACTCCATCCTCTTTGTGGTCCCCAAGGCATCGGGAGGTTGGAGAGCCATCTTGGACCTGAAGGGACTGAACCATTTCATAGCCTACAGGCGGTTCAAAATGCAGTCCCTCAGATCCATCCTGGCCAGTATCAGGAAGGGAGATTATCTCTCTTCCATAGATTTGACAGAGGCTTATCTTCACGTCCCAATCAGACCACACCACCGCCGGTTCCTCAGGTTTTGCCATGGGCACAGGCATTACCAGTACCGGGCTCTGCCCTTTGGGCTCTCTTCTGCCCCTCGCGTGTTCACAAAGCTACTGGCGGTATTGGCAGCACATCTCAGGCTGATACCGGTACGGGTACAGTGTTACCTGGACGACATCATCGTCCAGTCCAGGTCATTCCGGTCAGCACAACTGGACCTACTTGTCACAATTCAGACCCTGCAGAGACACGGCTTCTCCGTGAATTTCAAAAAAAGTCACACAATTCCGACCACTCGGATTCTACATTTGGGGGCGGTAATAGATTCGAACCTGTGCATGGTATATCTATCGCAGGAACGCAAGGCCAGCATCAAGTCTTTGATTGGCAGTATTCAAAAAAGCAAGATGGTTCCACTAGTCCAGCTGTCTCAGTTATTGGGGAAAATGATCTCGTGCCTAGGTATAGTGCCTTGGGCACGACTTCACTCCAGACACCTACAGTGGTTCCTGCTGCCTTTCCAGAGGAAGAACATGAGTTCCTCCATACGGAGGGTGAGGGTTCCTCATCACGTTCTGAGGTCACTACGCTGGTGGATGTCACCAGCCATTCACAAGGGTTCACTGTTCAAGGAGCCTCACAGACTCGTCCTGACAACGGACGCCAGCTTGTTCGGCTGGGGGGCACACATGCAGACTCACATGGCACAGGGACAGTGGAACCAATCCGACCTCACTCACAACATCAATTGGCTGGAGCTCAGGGCTGTACACCTGGCTCTACGCCAATTTGCCAGCATAGTAGCGGGAGGACACGTCCTTGTAATGACGGACAATGTCGCAACCAAGGCCCATGTCAACAGGCAGGGGGGAACCAGATCCTGGACACTCATGCAGGAGGCTCTGTCCCTGGGCCTGTGGGCCGAGTCCAATCTGGCATCCATTTGCGCAGAACACATCTCCGGGGAGGCGAATCGCCAGGCCGATTCTTTGAGCAGGGTATTGATAGACCACTCAGAGTGGCGCCTAGATCCTTCCCTTTTCAAGAGAATAGTGGAGAGGTTCGGCCTCCCTCAAGTGGACCTATTTGCCTCGTCGGCAAACACGCAACTGCCCAGATTTTTCACGAGGTTTCCATCGCGGGGGGCGGAGGGGACAGATGCACTTCACAGTCCTTGGCCCAAGGGACTCCTGTATGCATTCCCCCCTCTCCCTCTGATTCAGGCTGTCATCAGGAAACTGCTGTTGGAACAGGCGGAATTAGTTCTGGTGGTTCCTCACTGGCCACGGAGACCTTGGTTTGCAGACCTCGTGGATCTGTCAGTCTCCCCACCATGGAAGATACCTCCAACTCTAGTCGGTCTCAGTCAGGGTCAGTTACAACACCCGGATCCGCAGTGGCTACAGTTAGCCGCTTGGCACTTGAGCGGGAGAATTTAGCCAGGCAGTCGTTTTCCCAGGACGTCATAGCGGTAATTCAGGCCTCTAGGCGTCCTTCGACTAACAGAATTTATGACGCCACATGGCGGCATTTCTGCACTTGGTGCGCCTCCCGGAAGTTGGATCCATTGGCAGTATCCATTCCTATTGTGTTAGATTTCCTCTTAGAGGGTCTGAACAAAGGCCTGGCCTATAATACTATTCGTAGACAAATTGCTGCCTTGTCCTCAATTCTCACTTGTGAGAATC
>NW_015386204.1:948439-953789 GCF_001527695.2 Protobothrops mucrosquamatus | reverse complement strand
GTTGTCTTACCTGAACGCCATTTCTCAGCATGTAGATGTAGCCTCCACACCCACCCGTGTTTGTAGGTCTAGGCTGTAATTTCAGGAGGAGTGTTGTGTCAGATCAAGTGAGCTTCGCCTCGTCGGTCAACAAACTGGGAGAGGACAGCCCAAGGAGGCGTGGCCAAAGTTTGATCTTAGTCTAATCTGAGCAAGGAGGCATTGATAACCCGCTGGTGGAGGCTACATCTACATGCTGAGAAATGGCGTTCAGGTAAGACAACGCCCATTCTACATTTAGGCAAGAAAAATCAAATGTACAGGTATAGTATAGGGGGTACCTTGCTCAATAGTAGTAACTGCGAGAGGGACCTTGGAGTCCTAGTGGACAATCATTTAAATATGAGCCAGCAGTGTGCTGCAGCTGCCAAAAAAGCCAACACAGTGCTAGGCTGCATTAACAGAGGGATAGAATCAAGATCACGTGAAGTATTAACTTTACAATGCCTTGATAAGGCCACACTTGGAATACTGCCTCCAGTTTTGGTCACCACGATGTAAAAAAGATGTTGAGACTCTAGAAAGAGTACAGAGAAGAGCAACAAAGATGATTAGGGGACTGGAGGCTAAAACATATAAGGAACGGTTGCTGGAATTGGGTATGTCTAGTTTAACGAAGAGAAGGATGAGGGGGAACATGATAGCAGTGTTCCAATATCTTAGGGGCTGCCACAAAGAAGAGGGAGTCAAGCTATTATCCAAAGTGCCTGAAGGCAGGACAAGAAGCAACGGGTGGAAACTAACCAAAGAGAGAAGCAACCTAGAACTAAGGAGAAACTTCCTGACAGTTAGAACAATTAACCAGTGGAACAACCTGCCTCCAGAAGCGGTGAATGCGCCAACACTGGAAGTTTTTAAGAAGAAACTGGACAGACATTTGTCCGAAATGGTATAGGGTTTCCTGCCTGAGCAGGAGGTTGGACTAGATTACCTCCGAGGTCCCTTCCAACTTTATCATCATCATTATTATTATTATGCTATAGTGCCAGAATGGAAGCCCAGCTCCATAATATTTAAAGGACTCTTTCCCTTTCTAGAGCTACCCAAAAAATTAACCTAAGGCTCTTTGTAAGCAAAATACATATTCTTGTATAACATGGAAAATACTGAAGCAAGCGGATAATGTAAGTATCACAAATATAAAAAGAATATTTACCGTAAAGACCGCTCGAAGATTATGTAATTTATCTATGTCTTTAGGTAGACCAGAACTTGACCATCTCACCAGATAATTCTCACTATGTAAATAAAAATAAAATCATTATGAAAGCAAAAGCAGTTTTACATTAAAATATGTTAACATTATATTTAAACAAACACATTCAGAGTTTGATGCAAACCAGATTTATTTATTTGCATAATTTATAGGTTGCCCAAAAACTCTTGGTAGTTTACAATTAATAAAGTAAAAATGTATAAAAAAATTCTTTAAGTTGTAACGATAGATAGATAGATAGATAGATAGATAGATAGATAGATAGATAGATAGACAGACAGACTGACAGACAGACAGACACAGATAGATGATATAGATGATAGATAGATAGACAGACACATGCAAAAACACAAATATCTCAGATCTAAATAAAAAATGGAAATAAAGACAAAGTAAGTTTTTTTCTTCTAATTGTTACTGAATAAAAATGCTCTCAGAGTGCAAAGAGCCTCATTTTTTTCACCATAATGCACCAGCAAAAAGAGATTAGCAACATGCTATGTCTAAAACAAAATAAATTCAAAACAACCTTCTCAAATTCATTTTCTAGTGATGTGTCAGCTTACTATGTGAATTTTTTAAAATACAGATTGTAAACAAAAAGCATTATGCCTATTTTAATAATCATTTATATTTGTAATGTATCATTTGTTTCGTAGCTTTCATCCTGTCTGATCTCAAAGCAGATCTGTGATGTTGACTATTATCATTCCCATTCTGTTCTAGGATGAGAAAACATCCATCTCTTTCAGAAAAAAAATCCCTAGAAGATTTTGTTTGATGGATTTTATTCTTTTGTGTGAAGCTACTATATGGAAATGCAAAAGCAAAGGATACTGAATATCCATTATAAAAGTTTTAAACCTTTTAACATTGCATTTTTTATGTCTCATATTAAACAAACTGGGAACTCCACAAGAAAAGTTATTTGTCTTTTTCTTCTTGTTGTTGTAAAATAGCACCAGGACCAGAATGTCCCAATAATGCCACAAACTATATAAATGGTAATTAACACTATAACCTTTCATGGAGACAGGATGATTTAGGAAATTTCCACAGACAATTTGTGGCTAATGACTAACAGCAGAGGTTCCCAGATAGCCTCTTTGTCTTTTCCATGTTAATATATATATTACATAAAATCTATTTTATGGCTTTGATATTAAATCACTGACCTTATAAACTTGGATTCCAAAGGATCATACAAAGACATAAGGACTTCAGCATCTTCTCCAATTTTGCAAACAACATTTTTCAGATTTACAAATAATGCAAATGAAGGTGTTGCAGCAAATTTTGCTTCTCTACTAATGTCAAGATTCTGCTTTTGAGACTACAATACAAGAGAGAAAAGAAATATTATACAACATTCTGCAGTTACTACAGTTATATAGTAATGCAATCAATAAATCTACTTTTGTAGGTGTATATCGATTGGGGTATAACTGTATAATTAACTAATCCCTAGTTATCTTCATTCCATTTATGTCTGCTCTGCTAAATATAGAACAGTTCTAAGAGATATGGAAATGTAAAGAGATATGGAAATGAAGATGGCTGCCAAGTAACCAGGTAGATTTTACAGGGCTACTTCAAAGTAAGTGAAAGTACAATTCACTATTTCTATGTGCCTGAATAAACAGACTAATTACATATTTGCAAATCCACACAAATCCTGGCGAAGCATAGAATTTATCATTTATGAATGCAAATTTCACGTTCTGCCTACAATATTCCCCCAAAGTCTACAAAAAGGTGTAAAGCTACTACAACAAGATAAAGCAAATAATGTATTTTGGGAAATATAAATGTGAAGTTAAGGCAATATGCCCTAACTTTTTTTTTTATTGAAAAGTTTTATAAAAGTTACAATATAAACCCCAAAACCAACCCACCCTAACCCCCCCTCTCCCTCCCCCACTTCCCAGAGCTGAATACAGGGTTACAAATATAATAATCATAATCTAACTAACATTAACCAACTATATAAATAACCAAGTCCATAATGCGCTTTAACTCCCCTTTAACATACATATGCCCTAACTTTTTTGTAAGATGTACAAAATATTCAGTGCATGAACTATCTTTTACAAAGCAAAACTGGTTTCAGATGATCTAAGACCTAACTAAACTGTGCCTATTTCAGGGGCTTGGGTGCCAAGCACGGAACAAGATGTGGCTGTTTTGCTTCGGGCAGAAATGGTTGATGAGAAGAAGAAGAGAAAATGCCAAGACTATAAGCAGCTGAGAGAAGGCAGGACATGGAGAAAAGGGGAGGGGGGGCTTGGAACACTGAGAGCAGAGACACGTTGTCGGATATAACATGCTAGAATACAGACAGACTGAGATACTAGGAAGACCAGGGGATGTTTTATTCTGGGCAGTTAGGGAAAATGTGGGAGCAAGGGGGGGGGCGGAACTAAAAACATTAGTGTCTGAAGCAAAGGAGAGAAAGAATTACAAAGATTGGGGACTCCCTTGTTTATACAGAAATGGTTAAGGGAAACAGGAGAACAGTCAAGGACAACAGCAAATGAGGAAAAGGGGCAGAGGGTGGGGAAGGAGCTTCAACTATTAGAAGTGGACAGGCCAGTGGGATATGACATACTGGAAGCTGAACAGACTAGAGAGGGGGAACGTAGACAGTAGAGAGGGGTGTCTATTCACCTAACAATATTTTGTTTTCTTCAGTCCAGAAGAAAACAAACCATTATACAGGAAATCTTCAACTTACAATTACAATTGGGACTGGAATCTGGATCAATGAGCGAAGTTGTGGTTAAGCAATCTCACGGATTGTTAAGTGGACAGAGTTCCTAGTAAACAATGTGAGGTGCCTCAGGAGTGGGGGAAGTGGGGGAGACCACAGGAGGTTCTGCTATGGCATCGACAATGCTCCCTGCAAGCAGGGTTTTAAATGCCAGAGCAGAGAGACAGTCAGAAGCAGCCTATGTCAGGCCTCTCCCACTTGCCTGCAGCAGGCAGCGTACCTTATCACTGCCTCCAAGTATATAATTACTTAGGAGTGACAGGAATTTGCTGAAATAACTTTGCAAAGGAGACTAGTCTCCCAGGGTGGGAGGATGGGGGGTTGCTCTTTCCAAAAGTTCATCCACTGCTATTGCATGATGCCAACTTTTCTCCCCAACAGGAACAGCATGTGTGTCTTTGGCAGGAAAAGTACATCAGAGTAAGAGGGAGCCAAAGAGGAACAGAACAACAAATTACACTCCCTCCTCCTTCCTTTTCCTCTCGTTTTTTCTCTTTGCCCTCCTGATGGTCTCCCTCCTTTCTATCTACCATTCCTCCTACCCCACTTTTTTCTGCTCTTCTTGTGATCAAGCAGATTGGCTTTGGCTTGGCTTCCTGAAAGTTGAAACCATCAAGCATATTCCTAAAGGGGACGATGTGCTTCCTCTCTAGGAATCTGATTGATGGATCTGATTCCTCTCAAGGAATCTGCACAGGAATGGGAAGAAGAGTATTTGTGTGTGTGTAAAAGAGAGAGTTTGAGAATGTGCAAGAAGAGGCTCCTTTGCAAACTTATTTCAGCAAATTCCCATTGGTCCTAAATAGAATAGACAGTAGTGGCCCAAGCAGAAAGCATTGTCTTTACAGGAAAGCCAACAGGGAAGATTGCAAATGACGATCTCAAGATTATGGGGCACTTGGCAATTAGTCATAAGTGCAAATGGGTTGCCAAGTACCCAGACTGCAATCATACGACAGTGTGTGTATGAGACACACGACTGTGTGAATGAAAATTACAAGGCATCCTAAGATTGAACAATTGTTAAGCAAACAGTAGTAAATTGAGGACTATCTATAATTTCCAGTTCTGCAAAACAATGGCTGACAGTTTTGAGAAACCTCCAGAACACAACTGCTTGACTTGGATTCAAAACAAAAGTTTCTTTTAGTATGTATGTATGTATGTATGTATGTATGTATGTATGTATGTATGTATGTATGTATGTGAACACATGTGTACACACACGCACACATGTGCATATTCATAGCAGTGTTCCAATATCTCAGGGGCTGCCACAAAGAAGAGGGAGTCAAGCTATTTTCCAAGGCGCCTGAAGGCAGGAT
>NW_015386204.1:913486-948339 GCF_001527695.2 Protobothrops mucrosquamatus | reverse complement strand
CAAGGAGAGAAGCAACTTAGAACTAAGGAGAAACTTCCTGACAGTTAGAACAATTAACCAATGGAACAACCTGCCTCCAGAAGCGGTGAATGCTCCAACACTGGAAGTTTTTAAGAAGAGACTGGACAGCCATTTTTCTGAAATGGTGTAGGGTTCCTGCCTGAGCAGGGGGTTGGACTCGATGACCTCCAAGGTCCCTCCCAACTTTATTATTGTTGTTGTTGTTGTTGTTATTGTTGTTGTTGTTGTTGTTGTTGTTGTTATTATTATTATTATTATTATTATTATTATTATTATTATTATTATTATTATTATTATTATTATTATTATTATTATAGTTTACAGCCACTTATACTATCATAACATCAGTTGGGAGAAATAATTTTGTATCTTACTTTTTCTTCCAGCAGTCTTTCTTCTACTTGCTTGGAAGTTGTTTCATGAGCTCTGAATAGGCTAATTGTGCTGGTTTGATCTGGATCTAATATGTTACCATCTTCATCCCTTACAACAAGATCCAAATCTAGAATTCTGTATGGAAGGGATAACACCCAAAACAATAACACGGTTAACATAAAATCTGTTCAAAAACTCTGCAATCAAGTCACTCTGCCTGCAATCCAAATAGTTATAAAATATAACATTCAATTTGGAGTCAGAGGAAGAGTGATTGAAGGTCTTTTTTATACTCTTATATCAGACAAAATAAAACAACACATTTTGAAACTCAGGCTGAACAAATTTATTATCTGTCTTTTGCTATAATATACATAAACTAACCAAAACAATACAGGCAGTTCTTGACTTACGGCCACAACTGAGCTGAAAGTTTCTGTTGCTAAGTGAGACATTTGTTAAGTGAATTTTGCCCCATTTTACAACCTTTTTTGCCACAGTGGTTAAGTGAAATATTGCAATTGTTTAGTGACATGATTGTTACGTGAATCTGGTTCCCCATTGCTTTGCTTGTCAGAAGGTTGCAAAAGTAATCACATGACCCTGGGATACTGCAACCGTCATAAAAATGAGTCAGTTGCCAAGCCTCTGGATTTTGATCATGTGACCATGCGGATGCTGCAAGGGTCATAAGTATGAAAAACGGTTGTAAGTCACTTTTTTCAGTGCTGTGGCAACTTTGAACAGTCACTAAATGAACTGTTGTAAGTCAAAGACTACCTGTATTTAAAAAATGACCTTACAGTATTTCTCAAAAAGAATGGGAAAGGGAAAGAGTGGTCTGTATTTTTCACATAGCATTTACTAAAGACATTATAAATGTTTATGTCTAGAAATAGCCAAACTGAAATTCTCATGTTTGATTCATTGCGGGAAAGCATCAGTGCATATTTGCACTAAACAAAAATGGCAGTATTTTATGGTACACAATACGCACAGAAATTCAAACTCAGTTGTCTCAGTTCTAAAGGATACATAGCAATCATTTAATTATTCCATCAAAACAATAATGAAAAAAAGATACATATAATGTTTCAACATTTAGCACCTGGAAGTTGAATAGCTAGTTCCTTATCCAGATGGCTAAATAATATAGCCAACAAATAATGCTGACAACTTCTGGTAAATTGTACGAAAAAGAAAAGATTGAATCTTGACTGTAAATGTTCTACTACATAATGGTGTTAACAGAATTTTTTATAACCATTTCTGGGATGGAAAACAGAAAGGCAACAATTTCCACTGATCTCCAGAAAGCCAAATAAATAAATAAACAAATATAAACAAAGCAGCATCTGGTACTCTCCACCACTTTTCATGTGCTCATTATAAAGCAAAATGTTTAAAATGCTTAAATTGTCCTTCAATTTATTTGCCTTAAGGTAAGTCTGTCTCCATTATTTTTTCCCCTTAGAATAAAAACATTTCCAAGCCTCAGAGAAAACACAGTCAAGAACTCTAAAACATGTTAAAAATGTAGTTCATGCAAGGTATTGACTAGGCTTATTGAGTCTTAATGTTGCCTTGGATAAATTCAAACTGTCATCTCAAATGTATCTCAAAATCTCATTTATGCGAGGGCAATTATAAAAAATCTAGGGATAAAGAAAGGGGAGGGGCTGCTTTTGAAGAAACCATGTTCAGTTATAATTATCATTTCACTAGAAATACCAAAGAAACTTCCACAGATCAACACATTCTGAAAACCACTGCTATGTTGCAAAGTTTCCAAATTTGACTATGTGAAACAATTTACTTTTCTTCTAAGCAGCCAGAAGAATAACATGGTCATTGATTTATCTGTGTGCATATGTGTATGTCTGTGTGTATATACGTGCATACATACTGTACATACTGTATGTATACACATATATGTTGAGAAATTCTGTCTTCTAATTGTGATATATTGTTTAGCATAGCCAGATGTGCCATTTAAGCCTGGAGATTATTTATACATATTGGAACAACTGACTGCCAAGCAGGTGATTAAATTTATTGTAGAATTTTTATTATGATCTTTTAACTTGATGTGGGTCATCCTGAAAATGGTCAAAATCTTTTTTGCAAATGGGCCAGTTAAAGTTAATAGATTTTATTACTTCTCAAGCATTTATGAAATCTATTTAGAGTTATCTTATCTAAATGACAATTGTACTTTATTACTGAAGCTGGGGATCTGAACTAATTAATTGCTTATGTGCATTTTATCTTAGAACATTTTATTTAGATCCAAAATCATTGCATAGCTGTAGTTTTGAAGAGACCACAATTTTGGATATACAAGTAATAAATAAAAATTCTTTACACATTATTTTTGCTGAGTTCTGCATGGAACAAAAATACATTTGGAAAATTGTATCTTAAAACACTTTCTCTAAGCAATCAAGAAAGAGGCTACTTCGATTCTGTAAATGATATTTATACTGCAGAATAAATGTTTTTAATGGACATATAATATATGGTACATAAACAGAAACATAAAGATCATCAAAGCAAAAAAACAAAAATAAAAACAAGGAAATATGTGCATGTTTCAAACTAGTCATCACAAACCTGTTTCCATAATCAATCTTTGCTGTAACTTTCTTCTTTAGCTCTTTAAGCTCATCTTGGGGAAGTGTTCCAGACAGTATTTGTGATCGCCATTCAATAAGATCATATATCATATGTCTTACATTACGAAACATTTCTCTGTTGTCTTGCTGTTTGATAAGAATACATGTTAGTTCTCTCATGATCGCCTTTCTTTATGTAGAAATATATAAATATGAACAATGTAAATCAGAAGTAAACGGTAAGTATGGGAGCAGGTTTCTATAACTTCAGTATGAACTTTATTATTTGACCCTGTAGGTCATCACTTTATCCCAAACCATTTATATTTCATCAGATGGGGAAATAGTACACATGAAATCAATCACAAGTAACTCATCTGTGATCCAAGAATCAGTAGTCCAGTAAAAATTAAAATTATTCATTTGCTAAAAACCTGTAAACGAGTATTTTGAATTAAGTCTTCAGGAGAAGATTGATTTAGGTTCAAGTACTGTACTCTATTATGAGAAGGAATTTCAAGTGGGCTACTTTAAAAAAAAGCTGTGATTCTTTCATTCTACATTCCTCATTTATTTTTATAAACTTTTAACTTGTTTTTCTTCTGCAAGGGATGACATCTTAACAAGATATTTGACATACAGGCTTACAATAACCTTCATAAAATTAGAAATGACAAAATTATTATCTTAGTCATGATCAAAAGACCCTCAGCTGGACCAGCTAATTTACATGCATATAAAGGTGCAGAAATAACTGCAAAAAATGAAAATCAGCAGTATGGATTTAAATAGCATATAAAATATAGCTATCTGACAGTGGTGTATTATTTGGTCCAAAGCGACTAGTTCTTACAGAGGACATCCATGCCTCACAATAGAATCAGACAGAACAAGCTCTCACTGACAGTTGGAATTCTGTTACAATTAGTTGGGTTGTCTGATGTTCGTTGACTGTTAGTCTAAGCAAATCTAGGTTATATAATTAATTATTAATAGTGGAGTGCCTTCCAAGTCATATATAGATGATACACATCACAGCATAAAACTAAGCAGCATTAAGAAAAGAAGAAAGCAAGTTAACTGATACATTTTCTTCACCTCAACCGGAAAGGGAAAAGAATATTTGATAAAAAATCTTTTGATGCAATATCCAGTAATAAAATTACATGTATAAGGTCTGATGTACATAGAAATCCAGAAATGAAGACTGTCTTGGCTATATCTGGATGCCTTTATCTTCTGGATATTTTCGACATTAACACAAATTACAGAATTAAATTCACAAATTAACCTCAGGTCTTTTTAATCTACTATAATTTCCTCTCTATTTCTCTATATTCTGTATTGATCAGAATGCCCTGAGAATATTGTGTCCCGTTCTAGACACTACACTTTAGGAAGGACAGTGACATATATAGGCATGTTCAGAAGAGACCAATCAAACAGGAACGATTGAAAGCTTTGAATATGCTTAACATGGGGAAAAAAGACTATGGGGACTCATGATAGCTATATTCAAGTATTTGAAAGTCTGTCATGCAGAAGGCAAGGAAATTGTTCCATTTGTTCCAAATGAATTTAAATTCCAAGGAAATAGATTTCAACTGGACATAAAGAAAAATGAACCAGGATGGCCAAGAAGATGGTGACTTCTCCTATTCTGTCCAGTAGTTCCATTCTACAAGCACATTAAACTTCCTTAACTAGAGACAATCCACAGACCTTTTTACCTAGTACAACTATAGAACAGTAGTAAGTTTTGAGTAGTTGTGATTTAGAGGCCTGCAGTATGGATTGTCTTTTTAATAGGAAATAAAAGAGTTTCTACCTGGGAAAGTTAATATGCAAAGCATATTCCTTTTCTTCAGCAATTATTTCAAATCACTGGCATGTACTTAATTGGTTTCTTTAGCTTGGCTGGTTTATAGATTAAATTTTTTGGTTATCCTACAAAGAAGCATTCCAAATAAACCTACAATACTTACAATATAAAGCTGTCGCCATATTATGGACCATTCCCGTAGTGTAGTGGTAACCTCCTGAATAAGTGGTAGTTCACTTGGTATAACAGTTTCATGTTGTCTAAGAATTATAGGAATACCACAAAGGGGGGGGGAACAGAAAATATAGGACAATGTATTAATCATCAATATATTAAATGTATTTAAAATACTATCATTTATAGTATTCCAGATTATATTTTACTTAACAATTCATAAACATGGCTTATAAAAAATATGTTTCTAAAGTTTAAAATGTTAATAAGTAGGAGATATTATTTGGCATTATTTATTATAATATAAATATTAAAACTGTATGAAATAGAAAGGGCTTTTTGTTTTAAAACATTCCAGTATGCTAAATCTCCACAGAATAAAGTTTTCTATGTTGTTTTGAATTCCATATGGAATAAAAATCTCAAAATTGTTATCCCACAGGAAGAACTGAATGAGAATGAAACAAGCCTTTTGCTGCATCATTTTTCTCCACAACCACTCAATTAGTTTGGTGGTATTCTATGCTGGGGACTCTGTATGACTTAGCCTACAGAAAAACTGTCCCTTGTTGTGGTTATTATGGTTATTAAAAATACTGTCAAAAATAATGAAAATATATTTTCAAATGCATTCTTTCTACTCTTCTTATACAAACAACCAATAAAGAATGATATTTTATGGATTCGCTTTTTCAGAGCCTATGAACAACAACAATACAAACATTATCTTCCTAATGCATAAGTACAATGTACACTTCTTAATTTGGCAGCATTTAACAAATTAAAGTAACACAGTCTATGTATTTAACACCTTACAATCTGAACAACTACAAGACAATCAGACAAGTGAGACCACTTTTTATCAGTTTTCATGCTTAGGATCATTTATCCAGTATTGTCTTTAATTGTAAGCAAGACAGCACTGATTAACTGGCCCAGGCATATCAACAAATGGAACCCAAAATCAACTATCTCCTTCTGAGCAAATGCTTAAATAATTGCTGTGTTGCTGTCATTCCCTTATCCTTTCAATTAGTCTTATCCAAAAGTACCAGGTAGGGACCTATCTCTGTTATAGTAAAGGAGACAGGGGGAATGGAAAACAAAGCCAATCACAACTTAAGAAACAAAGAACAAAACAGAATGTGAAAATTGAATTAAAAATGGGCCAGTTTAGTCTCAAACTCAAAGCAGTGGGTTTTATTTCAAGGTAAGAGGAAAATTCTTTGAATACCAATATTTTGAACTCAATACCTACTCCAGGCATTTCAATCTTGAAATGTTTTGAGCTTAGAACATTCTGCATATTCCTACTAAACATATTTAGCATTGTAAAGGAATTGGCTCAATCCCAAATGCTGAACAAAATCTTTTGTAGTTTTAAAGATAAAGGAATTTATTTTGCAAGATTCTATCACTTTGTCTCTGCAAAACTTCACTTAAATAATGCATCACTAGAGCTGTATATAATTACTATATATAACATTAATTGAAGAAGTTTTGCAATCAGTCAAGAAAATAAATACTGTAAAAATAAATCAGACTATCTCCTTAATCAAATCAGCTCTTAACTTCTTGATATATACACATTGTTAGCTGACCACTATAGAACCTTATCAAATTCTATTGAACTATAAATGAATTTGGTCATCTATTTAACAAAAAACATAAAATACCATCTGAACATGAAAAATAGTTCTTCAACACAGAAAAATAATACATGAGAAAGACACGGTTTTATAAGTGATGGTTGCTATTTGAGCGTAGGTGTTTGATGTCCGGCTTTCACATGACCAGACTCTGAAATGATGTCCCCTGTGGAACAGCAGCCTGCCTCAGAGACCATTTGGAGCTGATTTGGCTGCAGAGCCTGTGGAGCAGCTGGAACCACTAGAAGATGAAGGGTTTGATCCAAGGCCTCTTCTAAAGCAGGTAGTGCTGAGTGAAGGACAAGAACAGAGGAGGTCTGCGCAGGTCTGCTCTGTGAGGCAAGGCCTTCCCCCAGGTGATTGCTTGCACCAACTGGGACTAAATTTTAGGGTCATCACTAGAAACCAATACTTCATTGGGAACTGCCACTCTATTTACTAGAACCTTGGTGTGTTGTGACCTGACTCCTTCCTTATGGAAGCTCCTTGTTTTTTGCTGATAACCTCTGAAGACTCTACAATCTCTGGGCTGTGCCCTGACAACACTTCAGCTTGCTAGAGGTTTTGCTTAATGGGTCTCAGGTTATAAATTTCCAAGGGAACTGCAACTGTCTGAAATAGTGTGTGCGTCTGTATGCCCTGCCTGCCACTGAGGTAATTTACTCAAACCAAGTAAAGCCTGTGAACTGTTCTCCTTTGTGCATGTCTGTATTTGTGTGTCAGACTAGGGACACGACATTCTGTTTGCCATTGTTCTATCAGAAAAATAGAAGGAAAAGGCCAGGGGTTGAATGTTTTTCTCTTTTCTCATATAGAGCCCCACTGCCACTTTTTAAAACTCTCAGGTATTTCATCTGTCTTTTTATTTTAGAATAGAATAGAATAGAATAGAATAGAATAGAATAGAATAGAATAGAATAGAATAGAATAGAATAGAATAGAATACTTAATTTGGCCAAGTGTGATTAGAAACACAAGGAATTTGTCTCCGATGCAGAAGCTCTCAGTGTACATGCAAAGCAACAGAGGAATAATCATAATATAATATCAAAAAGAGCAGGTAGTATAGAACATGAAAAGGATAATAACAATAATAATAATACAGCCATATAACATGGGCAAATATACTTGACATAAAACAATACTGTGAGGATTAGGTGTTCAGCAGAGTGGTGGTACAAGGGAAAAAACTGTCCTGTATCCAGATGTTTTAGCATGCAATGCTCTATAGCAGCTTCCTGAGGGGAGGAGTTGAAACAGTTTATATCCAGGGTGTGAGGGATCTGTAGATATTCTCTCAGCCTGGCATCTGACCTGTGCAATATACAGGTCTTTAATGGAAGACAGGCAAAAAAACATAAAAACCATGCTTTTTTCTGCAGTTTTAACTATCTGTTGGAGTCTGTATCTGTCCTGTTTAATTGCTGTACCAAATCAGACAGTTATCAAAGTAGAGATGGCAGACTCAATAATTCCTCTGCAGAATTATATCAATAGCTCCTGGGGCAGTCTGAAGAATGTTTTTTGCTATGCTTTCTTAGTGATGGTTCTAATGTTATGTGTCCCTTTCAAGTCCTGGGAGATTATAGAACCCCTAAACTTGAAGGATTCTACTGCTGATACTGTGCATCAAATATAGTAAGAGGTGGTAGAATTGGAGGGCTCTTCCTACAATCCACTCTCATCTCTACCATTTTAAGCACGTTTAGCTACAGATTGTTCTGGTAGTACCACAAGGCCAGTTGTTCAATCTCCCATCTACATGCAGACTCATCGCCGTCTCGAATGAGACCAATGACTGTTGTGTCATCTGCAAACTTCAGTACTTTAACTAAGGAGATCCTTAGAGATGCAGTCATTAGTGTAGAGAGAGAAGAGCAATAGAGATAATACTCAACCCTGGGTGGCACTTGTGCTAACTGACCTTTTTATTTTAGTGGTGTCTAGTGGTTAAGGCACTAGGCTAGAAAGCGAGAGACCATGAGTTCAAGTCCCAACTTAGGCATGAAAACCAGCTGGATGACATTGAGCCAGTCACTCTTTCTCAGCCCAACCCACCTCACAGGTTGTTGTTCTGGGCACAATAGGAGGAGGATATATGTTGGATATGTTTGCCATCTTGAATTATTTGTAAAAACAATAAAGGAAGGAAGGAAGGAAGGAAGGAAGGAAGGAAGGAAGGAAGGAAGGAAGGAAGGAAGGAAGGAAGGAAGGAAATAATTCTTGTTACGATGGTTCTTTAGAATTCTTCCCTATTCCATTGTCTAAAAACTGTTGTCTAAGCTATGTGGCCATGTAGAGCCTGCCAAGCCCCTTGTGCATAAATAAATAAATTTGCTGCCCCAAACATAGTTTTGACAGGAAAAATTTGCCTCTACCAGAAAGACACATTGCCAAGGCGTTTCCAAATCCTCCAGGCCTCATCGATGCTGCAAATTCCAGCCCTGATGTTCGACTAGCCACCACAAAATTGATTGGTGCACCAAATATTCCTTTGCGGCCCATGATCATTTTTAATTTATCAATGTGGTCCTTTCCCCTCTATAAGTTCTGTAGTCATGGCGTAAACCAATAGTTTGAAGCAAATATTATTCTAAATCAGAAGAAGTCATTCTGCTTGGAAACCTTGTTTCTGTTTCCCAATACTGCCCGTGTAAATATATAAACTAAAGAGCAGTTTCATAAATATTGACACGTGCTGTACATAGGTTTTCAGGGAATATCAACTAGGGAAATTAAACTTTCACACTAATGGTTTACTCAACTAAAGTATCTTAATATTGTATTACAAAACATAGGGGGGCAAATGCAAATCAAGCTGTTGATGTCTAGCATTATTCCTCTTGTCATTTTGTTACCACGATATTCATAATTACAAAATACATTTCAGACTTCATTTTTTCTGCACACTCCTATTTACATTCAAAATGTATTAAAAATCATATAATTGATATTTTCATCTATTATTTTTAAGCCCAAAACTTACCCTTTTCCTTCAACTATTGCTTCTTTAAGTTGTATATAGGAAGCAGGAAAGATTCCCTTTTAAGTAAGAAAAATAAATTCATTACTATTTATTTACAATATGTCCAGTAGAGCTTTTAATTATAATCTTTTTCTGGTGATCCATTTTGAAATACAAATACCACCAGAACAATTGGCTCAAATAATAAGATAGATAATCTGAAATATCAGGAGAATCTCAAATAAGACCATTCTATTCTAAGTGTTGGTCTATGTTGATCCATTATACTTTTTTCCTAACTTTTGGATGATCTATGAAAAGTGTTCAATAAGATTTTCTTTATAAAAACCAGCCTTACTGAGCCTTTGGTTATAATTTTAAAGAATGTTTCATTGATAATCAGTTTCAGAAGCTAATAACAATTTTGCTCCAAAAAAATTGCTGTACTCTTGAACAATGAGCTAAAACAAGCCTTATATTCTACTCCATCAACTTTCTTTCTACTATGTATGTAGGGAAAAAGTTTGGAACCTTTATTTCCACTTTAGGCTACCTAATGTTGAACTGATGCACTGTAACACTGAATAAAAGTTAATATCACATTGACAAGCCTTCATTCCATAAACTCTCCCTCCTTATCCTTATAAACTGTGAGTAATCAATTTCTAATATATTTTAATAATTATCCAATTTAAAAAGGAAGCAATTTCAATTAAATGTGTTCCTTTTACACTGAAGTCCAGAATTTCAAATTATTTTTAAAGAAAAATATATAAGTACAAATAAAGGCTAGTAATCAATCTTGTTTGTTTGTGAAGAGATATAAAATATAATGGATCTACCTACTACTATTCAAGAAGTAAATACAACAAATTCATGTTATTTGTTTGAAAAAAAAATGTTATTTTTAATAGCACTAAATTAAAAGTTTTATTTCATCAACATTTCTGCTTTATCTATAGTTTCAAACTATAATAAAACACTTGGGAGATTACTATAAATGCCTATACTTTTTTAAAAAAGTGACATTACTAATACAGAAACAAAATACTTACTTTTTTTGATTTTTTCCTCAAAGTATAACCTCTGTACCAACCTAAAAAGTAAAATGTCTTAATAAGTTTCAATAAACTAATTGGAAAATAAGATTGCCCAGATATATTACCATTCATAATTGTGATGTATTGTTGAAATATAAGAGGACTTTATTAATAGTTATTAATTTCCTGCTTTCTGGTTCCTTACTGAAAAATTATAGATTGACAAGTATCTGAGAAAATTCCTTTATTATAATTTATTCAATATAATTGTATTCAAAATAAAGATTAAATCTCACCTGTCCAAAGGCAATAATTCCCATTGCCCAGCAAAAGTAATAGCATGCTTTACAGCCCTCTCTCAGTGGTTATAGAGTCAGCATATTGCCCCCAACAATCTGGGCCCTCATTTTACTGACCTCGGAAGGATGGAAGTCTGAGTCCACGCTGAGCAGTTCAGAATTGAACTCCTGGAGTGAGTAGTGAGTTAGTCAGCAGTACTGCATTCTAACCACTGCGCCACCACAGCTCTGGCACTGGCCCGCGGGCCAGGGGTTGGGGACCCCTGGTTTACAGCAAGTTATTTAAAATCTATACAAGATGTATACTGAAATATTTTGCTCAAACAAATATGTGATACCCAATGTAGATTCTACTTCTATTTTCCTCATATCCTTCTGCATGGATAAGGCCTTTCCCTCTCCCAATGTTAACTCTACAGTGGTACCTATGAGATATTTTTCAGATAGCCTTCACTGTCTATATATTATAATATAATTGTTTCAGTTTATTAAAACTTTTCTCACATTTGTGGAAACAACATGCCATACTTGAGAAATAAAGTGGCAATGCCTCATTCACTGTGTTCCAATCTGCAACACATCTGCAAGTGATCAGCATCATGTGTTTTTATTGCTAGCAAGCTCATTCTGGTTTAGGATAACTTTTTAATTAAAATAAAATCTCACAAACAATAAACATCCAGAATCATAGTGCTATGTCAGACAAATTGGAGGAGATCTTTCACACAAAATATATCCATTCAGCACAGATTTGGCAAGAAACTTTGCACTGTAAGCTGTTATATATGCCAGGCTCAGGCTTATGGAGTTCAAACAAATGAAGGTTTACTGAATGATTACCCATTCTGTAATCATTGTTACAGTTTTTGAAATTTGTTGCTGTTTCATTTCCATATTCTCCCTCTATCTCTCATTGTATCCTTTTATTTTTTTTCCCTCCCAATATTTCTCTTTTCATTCTTTTCTCTTTCCTTTATTTCTTTTTAATTGGTTGCTTCTTGATAGGAATTCCACATTTAATATATTGTTTTTAGTTTTCTCTCTGTGTCATGACTCAGGCTCAGGATTCAAGATTCTGAATCTGAATCTGAATAAACTACTCAAGCTAAACCTGTGGAATGTCAGTCTCAGGAGACACCAAGCCAATAATCACCTAAGACTGATTAATACAGGCACCACCCAGACAACTTGAGCAGTCAAGTGAGGTTGATGTATTGCCTTCCAGCCTGCCACCCACCCAGCAAGTATAGAGGAGAGAAGAGACTTTACATCAGGCTATTTGTCAAGCAAGGGAGTAACACTGCTGAAAATAATCTGATCTCTAGCTCTTGTGTGACTTTTTGTAAATTTTGTTCATATAATTCTGACCTTTGGATTGAATGACAAACAATGACTTGGCTCTCAGAACCTTGGACTTAATTTGGACTATTCTCTGCATTCCCGTTAAAAGCATTTTTTTCTAAAATTTTATTTGGTTTGCATGCTTTTGTTATCTCTTAACCTATAGGAGATGCCAGGCTGAGCTTTAGAGAGAGGTCAAACGCATCGTCAGTCATGAGTCGCCTCACGCCCATAAGAGGTCTAAATCCAGTCCACCTTGAATTCCTTATTTACCACCAAATTGCTTTAACCTTTAGTAGTTCAGATTCTTATAGAGCGCTTAAGTTTGCAATAAAATCTTTATATCCATTTGAACTGTCTGGATCTCTTGATTTTTCTGGTACTTGGCATGACCTTAAGTAAACTGTGAACCACCATAGCAATTGTGTTTAAGTGAGTAATTGAAAGCAGAAGCAGGACACTCTTCCTCCTTTTTATTGCCACTCATGAAGCTTGGCTACAGTACTATTGCAGGTGGAAGGCAAATAGAGAAGAGAGAACTTTATTCTGTAATCTAAAGGTTATCTTAAATATCAACACATCAACTGATTTACTTTGGAGTATTCTAGCAAGAGGGTTGCAATTAAAATAGAATGAACAAGCTGCCCTTCTCCTGAAAATATATTCATTTGCTGAAATATTAAAAGGAACAAGGTCAAAATTGCTAATATAAATCATATATAGTACATTTTATATTATAAAATGTATTATATTCAGTACAGATCACAGTAATTGGTGATATTATGGTTGGATACATAGAACAATTATATGGGGACTTAATAAATAGTGGTTTAATATTATGCATCTCAGCATATGCCAAGGAATCATTATGATATTGTCAGAATATTATCTTAATCATAATAACAATTCCCTTCTTCCTCACAGAAAAGCTCCTACTGCTATCAGTCTTACCAAAGGCTAACATTATGGTCATCAGAATTAACTGGAAGTATAGCTGAGGAAGAATGTATTTTCTCTTCTCACAGCCTTTCTCTTATTTCACAGTTGCAACCTACAGGCGAAAAAAAAGCTAAATGCAGAATTAAGCTCAAATCAGTATAAAAAACAAACCAAAAAAAACCTATATCCAAATACTGACTGAAGCAAGTAACTAAATGTCTTACCTTTTTTAAAAGATAAATAATTTATTATGGTAACTAATCATTTTTCTACAGTACATATTATAAACCAATATCAATTTCAATTTTGTATACAGATTATTATTTTTTTTAAGGAGGAGGACATGATTTAGCCCTAGTCTTGTAATGCAACTTCCATTCTGGGATTATGATTCCATTTTTCCAAGTGTTTAAATCCATACATAAATGACTGAAATTTAGTATAAGAAGTTGAAAAAATATAAGGCAATGGCAAAACACAACCACACTATTTCCCCCAAAACATTACATGTCATATCCACAAAATCATGAGGAGTTGAGCTATAAGACATAATATTTTTCTCTTATTGTACTTTAGAAATAGTATAAAGAAATAATTAAATTAAAACAGAGTTGCAGAGGTCCACTTATGCACATGAGACCATTAGAATGACATAGAATCCATGAGCGTAAACCATACATTCAGAATCTAATTTATGCTGCCACTCAGTTAGCACATAACTATCATCATTATGCAGCAATGAAACAATGAAGCTTGACTTTTAGAAAAAAACATATAGAAAATGAAAGTGGAAATACATATCATTTGCCACCCAAAAGACACATTACTGTACATATTATAAGCCAGCAGTTTTTCCTAGCTTACACAGTACTGTATCAGTGGAAACATCTTCCATTTATGTCTAAAGGTTAGAGGAAAAGGAGCAAAGGAAGAGCAAGCAAATGTATAAATTGATGAGAAAGAAAATAATTCTAGCAAGAGCTTACTGGGAGGGGGTAGGAGGGGTAATAGGGGAGAATCAATAAAATTGTTAAAGGATTGCATCATTGTATTTGCAGATACAAGGAGACTGAAAATATAATACAGTCAAAGGTAGACAAGCACAGCTGGATACAAGAGAAAGAATGAAGAAATTGTCCCTTATCTTACAATACTGAAAATTCCTGGAAACAAGTCCCTACTCAAGAATGGAGAGTTTAACTTTGGCAAATCACTTTCACAGAGCTGCTAATAAAACAAAATGGAGAGGCCTCTGTATACATTTCATTAATTAAACATCTCGCAATAGTAAACATTCCCACTGCTTTAATTTATGATGAAGAAAATGCATATAAAAGGTTATTTCTGAAATAGCTGACTACCATGTAGTTTTTTTACAAAGCAGTATAAGTAATTTAGAAGATAAGTATCTTTTATAGTTTCAGCATTTAAGATTAACCCCTTCTAAAAGATGGATTCTATTTATTATCTGCAAGGATACCAAGAACATCTATCACCTTTCTAACTCCTTAACGGATACTACCAAAGATCCATACAAATTAAGGTACACAAACATTAATCATTGGGGGGGGGGGTTGGTCAGAAAAAGAAAAAAAGACATTTGCATCTTACAAAGGTTATTCGTCAATTATAACATGCCTGTTTATAGTGTAGTGACTGTTAATTTTAGTGCCCATTTCAATGTTTCAATATTTCATTAAGTCTCAAAATAGAACTGGTTTTCCAAAATAAGCAAGACACACTAAGCCAAAATGATAATGATTGTGAGAATGATTATGAAAGAAACATTTGCTCCACTTGCCTTCATGTGTTTCCAGTATGTGCATAGTGTCTCCTATTTGTAGTGACAGCTCATCTGGACCCCGGGCATCATAATTATAGAATGCTAAAAGGGAGAAGAAGAAGAAAGACCATTATTTTAGCATTTTTAAAAATGCCAGGAAAAAAAACACCAAATGAGCAAAAACTTTAGACACAAAAACATTTATAGCTATTATTGTGCTGACATGATTGAAAGCACTCTAACCAAATCAAAGTCCCCCAAACATTTATTTGTTAAATTTATACACCACCCGTTTCACTACCAAAGTAACTTTGTAAAATAAAGGGTTTTTTTTAAAAAAGGCAAAAGATACCAAGTTGCACATGTCCGTCCTGGGTGATGCTATGGTTGCACTGCCCTGGACAGACTCAAAGGATAAGGTGGGATAGGCCCATGGTCACCATGGTAGCCATGAACTCTCAAGCTGCTTCCAAGATCCACCCTAGGGATGGCAAATTGAATTCCCCCAAGATTTCAAGCCTGGGGATCTCCACAGCCAACCCCCAGCTGGCCTCCAGCAGCTCAGGCAGGGAAGTTGCTATGCAGCAGGAAAGTTGGTAAACAGCTTTTGAAGCATATCTTCAAAAATAGGATCTCATACCAGCAACTTGTGGAGCAGCACCACTGAAGATCAACAGAGATTCCCAATGACTGCTACCCTGCCCCTCCAACCCTGAGGTCTTGACTAATGCCATACACAAAATCCAGCTGGCCACATTTCAGAAAGGGGATATACTGAGAGAATATCAAGCTTAACTTCCTGTATAGATGAATTCAGCTTAATATATTAACAGTGACTCATATATGTTTATACAAAAGTAAGTTCTGTTAAGTATCAGGTAAATAGATATGTGAGATCGAATTCGAGTTGGTCACCAGAACCAGAGATTTACTCCTGGGACACATATATTTGCCTTAATTCGTGAAATAGATATGTATTTCCACTAGAAAATATCAATTGTATTAGTACTTTCACTGAAAACAATGTATGAAAAATATTAATCTAGTAAATATAAAGTGGACCTTGGTAATCTGGAACAGCTCTCCCTCTACACCTTCCTTCATTTGAAGCTCATTCAATGATATTTGATTTGGATTATTTTACTGCTAGAAGTTTAGTATAGAGGGCTCCTTCTTGCTCTTTACCTGGTTTCATCTTTAAAAGAAATTGGAAGTGGGAGAAGCCTTTAGATTTGGGAATGTTATTAATATGTCTCATCATATCCTTGTCACTTAATTCCAAGTAAGAGACTAATAATCTTGAATGCTGCCAAAATTAAAAAACAGGCTGAATCAGCATGATCAAATTGATATTAAATCCAGGCAACCATGGACAGCTGATCAATATAAAACAAGGCTAGGGGATTGCAGTTTAGCTTGTTCTCAACTGAGATGTACATCATGGTATTGTGGGATTTACATGGAAATTACTGTTTCTCAGGACAGAGGTTCATTAGGCCAATAATCAACAGTCACCTAGCTTTATGACTGAGTGATTCAAGGCTAAATTGTAGAAGTAAGAGCTAATAAATACAACCGCAACCATTCTCTCTGACTGTAGCATTTTTTTTTAATTATAGAAGTGCTAAGAAACAGCCAAAAGGTATATAAATTAATATAATATAAATAAATAATTCTTATATCTGATCACATATCCATAACAAAAACCTGGAAATACAATGCTTAAACATGACTTCTAGACTCCAACATAAAATATTAGTTTCATAAGTAAGTCAGTATAAACAGACATATTTGACTGAGATTCTAGATTATTTCTATGCAGATATCTCTTTCTGTACACTTCTACTGGATGCTTAACGGTTCTGCCTTTTATACACAGCAATTATGTACAAAACATAGTTCTGTAATATTTTAAACTTGAAAGGGGTGTGTCTTACCTTTTCTCAGCATGACGATGGAGAATCCACCAATGGATTTGCTTCGTCTTCTGCCCGTATAGACTAAATCAGCCAAATTGCCATGCCCCTCTCCCTGGAGCAGGACCCCAGTCTCGACTTAGTCTTTAGCCCGAGAGGACACACAACTCGTTTTCCACCACCCCCTCCTGGGAAAAAGTCAAGAAATTTAAAGTATGACCTGATCTGGTGATCTGATCCTGGAGCCAAGTTGTGTGTCCTCTCGGGCTAAAGACTAAGTCGAGACTGGGGTCCTGCTCCAGGGAGAGGGGTGTGGCAATTTGGCTGGCTTAGTCTATACGGGCAGAAGACGAAGCAAACCCATTGGTGGATTCTCCACTCGCCATGATGGAGAATTATCATATCAGTGATTTGAGCACAAAACAAACCATGTATATCCTGAAACTTTGGGCGGGGAGGGGGGGCTTTGAACAATTTTTTTAAAAAAGTTGCCTCTTAACAAATAATTTTGTTTTGTATGAATGTAAATTTTTAAACTTTTGCTTGTAAATTGCTTTTGTTTTAGTTTTCTCAGATTATTCACTCAGATTATAACTGTGAATCTGAGTGATTCACAGTTCATACCCCAAAATTGCAAGTGATTAATCTGCACCCCACTGATGATGCTGTCCTTTTCTGAATAATTGCCCAATCGGACGAAGAAGAAAATGACAAAGTAGTGCATTTTCTCCAGGAGCCTATCAGACTTTTCTGACTGTAAAACAATAAAGATTGGCAGCATTGTACATGCATAGATCCTGCCATCAAATAACAAAGGGTACTTCTGGATGCCAATTTTGCTTATGAAAGAACTACAAAATGTACTCTATAGGGAAGATCACTTACTAGAGATTAATCTTACTAGAGGGGAATCTCAATTACTTGATTAAATTCCTTTCTTTGGGACCAGTTTCAGTCAGTGTAGGTTTGAGGGTAGAGCTTGCTCCCTAGACCTCCGCTTTTGGACTGCCATGGGGCCTCTCTCCCCTCTGTTCAACATCTACACAAAACTGTTGAGTGAAATCATCCAACCGTATGTGGTTCAGAATCATCAGTATGCTATTGATAACCAATTATTTCTTTCAACTCCAGGCCAGGCAAGTAGGATTACCAAAATCTAATCCCCATACCTGCAAGTTGTGTGAAGCTAGATGGGAGAAACAATATCCTACTATCATCTGTACCTAGACCAGGTGGCTGTGGGTTCAGGTAGTCCCCAACTTACCACCAGGGATTGTTCAAGGTTACAGCAGTGTTGAGCGAAGGAACCTACAACCAATCCCCAAAGTTAAAGCTGTTGCACATATTATCAGGCAACCCTGGAATGTTCTTCCAAATTATCTAGGGTATTTGTTTCGCCAAATTAATTGCTCAGCTCATCAGCAAATCCTTCTCTAAATTGGTCGGAGAAAAATCATTCCATCCCATATTTCTGGCAAATGTTTAAAATCCAATATGTATGTCCACATTCTATGCTGATCATGCTTAGTTTGCAGGTTTCATGATTGATGGTCATGTGTCTTACATGGTCATCAAAGAGCTTCTAAATTTTAACTGAAATTTTGATAATCATCCAGTACTGGTTCAACATCCTCAATAATAAATATTTGTCTCCAACCTTCCCTTTCTACCTTGTCTGGAAGAAATTTTGATATGGAAGCCTACTTCCATGTCCAGTAGTGATCATATATACCAATCAATTGGTTTCTGAAATAAGACACAATCCATTATTAAGCCTTAATTCCCTCTAACATTTGGGTATTTTTAAATAAACAAGTTATCTAAGAAAAATTGAAAATAAACAAAGCACAAAAGTTTATTTCTTGGAAAAACAACTTCAAAGGTATACAATGAATACAAAATATTCAGAAGATAAAAACCTTCTATGGATAGTTTTTGACAGCATTCATCTTCATTTTCTTAATAGCTTTAAAAAAAGTTACATCAGCATTTTCTCTAGTCATTCTCTTCAATTCCTCTCTCTTATCTTCTCACAAAATCGTGAAAAGTATGGCCTGCCAACACAGCTTTAAATTAACATTTGAAATGGTGCTTTCTCTCTTTAAAAATAAAACAAAAATTCTCTCTTCTTAGATCATTTTTAGAGAAGCACAAAATTGCTACAGATGTATTTTCAACTGAGTCACTTCCTCATTACATGCACATTGTAACAGAACTGTCTTAATAGAATTTCATTCTATACATGCCTTCTCTGGAGCAAGTCATTACTTGCTTCAGAGTACTCTGAATTAAAAGTAGTTATTCCAAATGCAAGCTTACCTCAAAGTAAGTCCTATTAAATTCCTTAGGGCCAATTTCTGATAAGGCATATACAAGATTTCACATCAATATATAAAGTCTCCATGAAAGAGTGACATTAATCCCTTCTTCCTCATCAGAATTTTAAAAAATAAACTTCTGCTCATAACACAACTGTAAACCTTACTAAACATTATTTCAAAATATAAAATTTAAAAGGCATCACAAAAACCAAAGACCTACTGTACAGTTCAATATGTTGAAACAAACAAAAATATAACACAGAGGACAACCTAGCCTACCTTTGTTCAACTTTGTCCCTTTTTTGTTGTGTTAAATCAATCAGTCTGGCTTGTTCCTTTTGGTTGGAGATTATGGAAGATGAAGTCCAGCACATTTAGAACATGATAGATTTCAGAAAGCTAATTTAGCCAACAGGAAATATCAGGAAGATACACTATTTTATACAGTAATTCTAGAAGTACATAACACTGCATAATTTTTAAGGATGTACCTTATCCAGTAACATTATCGATATCAAATACCTTCTCTGCTGCCTATCCATAGGGATTACATTGAAGCACTGCAGAATGTTTCAATTTTTGATTGTGTCCAAACATTCTATATTTTCCTAAATTATAATATATAAGATGTATTATACACTATACTGTCTATATTATTTGGAAGTTGGCAAAAAAAGTTCTGTTTTCAACCTAGACTGCTGTTTCTAACTCTAATATTATTTCCAACACAATGCATTCCACTGAAAAGCTGGCTGAAAATTACAAAAGCTTAATAATATAACTTTGGAAAATATCATGTTGGAGACTGCTGCCTTAGCATACAGAACAACAGGGCATACTTGTAGCAGAGTACTGACACTTCCAAAACCATCCACCAGTTTTTCAATTCTGGCTCAGTCTACAAGCCTATGAGAAAACTGCTAATCAGTCTATGACAATTTGACATTGACACTCATTACAACACAAATGTCTATCCAACAATCTACTCCCTAAATACAATAAGCTAAATAGGCATCAGATAGGGGCTGTCATTCACATTCCATACTGACCTCTGATGAATTAGAAACATTGATCCACAGTACTTTGTGATAGGATTTTAATTAAATTTCTTTTTTTAAAACCAACTTAGAGAGACAGCCTGAAGCACACAGCTCTACATAGCTTTCTTTAAGCAGTCCCCAAAGAGACAATAATGTTAAAATCCAATTCCTTTTGGGGAAGAAAAAAATGTATACATCAACAACTGAGCTTAGTGTGCATGTGTGTTTGTTTGTTTGTGTATATCTATCATGTTAAGCTAAACAAAATTACGATAAGAACAGAAAAAATGAAATATAGTGAGCAAGAAATTAATGTCAGAAGTTAAAATGAAATTTAAATAAACCCAGTTTTCACCAACACTATTTGTTATACCTTTCTGTATTTTTCTATCTTTGAAAATCGTACCTGATTCCACCCTGTCAGTATAAAAAGAGACCATCTGAGAAAAAGAAATACCAGATTTTGAATATTAAGAAAAATGTTGGTGGAGAATAGCAGTAGCAATAGCACTTTGACTTATATACCGCTTCACAGTGCTTTACATCCCTCTCTAAGTGGTTTATAGTCAGCATATTGCCTCCAACAATCTGGCTACTCGTTTTACTGACCTTGGAAGGATGGCTGGCTGAATCAACTTTGAGCCACTCAGAATCGAACTCCTGGCAGTGAGCAGTGAGTTAGCCTGCAGTACTGCATTCTAACGGCACTAAGTGGAATTCTGAGCAATGCCCTTTGCACCAGCATCAGTCCTTACATGTATGAATCACTCACTATATTTTCCCTTCATACACAACACCTTGATCTCTGATATATGAGTTTTAAAAACCATGCTGTATGTTACATCATACAGTGTAATAATATGCTGAGATTCACTTGGAGTCTTCACCAACAACATAGCATCAATTACAACACAGATGTCAAACTTGATCGCGTCACATGACATATCATGACGTATCGTGACATTTTTTGCCTTTGCAGAATCAGGGTGGGAGTGGCCTGCGCGTGACGCATCCAGCCCATGGGCTCCAGTTTGACATCCCTGAATTACAATATATTGAGAAACATATATTTGCGTTCATTCGAAACTGCAAAGAAGTCAAGCTAAATAAGGTAGGCCCAGATAGGCAGAAGCACATAGCCTTCTTCAGCTGATCTCAAAAATTTAAGAACAATAGTTAGCACTTAAATGAGAGCCCACTAAAATGTATAACTGTAAGTTAGATAAGGAAGTATTCTGGAGAACTGTTTCTGGGAGACCTTGATCCATTTCAAAGGACATTCAGCATAGTACAGATGAGGAAACAACAATTTGGAGGTTTTTATAATATTGTGTTCTGAACTTACAAATTTTGCATATCCCTACTGGAAAACTTTTTTGAAAAAATACATTAGAGAAGGAGAAAATTGCAAACCATTTTCATATTATTGTCAAGAAAACAATGTTGACTATGATATGAAGTCACTGTAAAATTTGGTAAGTGACTTTTTAATGCCAAAGAATATTAGGCAAAATGATTTTCAAGCTGGAATCTTAGGCAGATATGGTCACGTTGCTTTAACTGTGTATGCTTATGTCACGAGTCAAACACCTTCTTTAAAATTAGTTTTTGGAGTAATTACTGAACTTCCTTTTGTTTCCTTCCAAGTATTTATTCATTTTGCTTCTGATTCACTTAAAGAGCTTTTTCAAAAGTATGTGTTAAATACATACATAATGCAAACTGGCTTCAATATGTCAAAGTTCTGTTTTGCAATATAGCAGGGGTGTCAAACTGCCGGCCCGTGGGCTGATTTCATCATACCGAAGCTGCCCCCATCCCATTGCTGGCAATGCAAAAAAAGTCGCAATACGTCGCGACACGTCATGTGATGTGGCAAGTTTGACATCCGTGCAATATAATATAAATTCTTGATTATTAACAGCACAAGGAGTGAGAAAGATTAATACTAATCTTGATTTTACTTTTAATTAACCCTTATAAAACTGAACTATTGGTTCCATTCAATCACTGCATCTCTTAAGAATCCTAAAATTATAGGTATTTGCAGGCTGCTAGAGCCTTGGGGACATTACTGTTTAATCAGTACACATTTCAGTTATATATATAGTAAGCAAAAATTACAGATAAATTATATTCAACATGCACATTTATCAACATCTTTAAAGTAATCATTAGAAGAGTTGATTTCTTATTTAGCCCAATCATTCTGGTAAAACATCTTCTCTATTTTCAAACATAGATTGGTCTCAACTAATGAAGTTAATAAATCCCATGAAATGACCACATTATTCAATTTGCATTATTTGAAGTGATATTTCTAAGGAAAAATATAATTGTTCCAGCTCAATGGAAACAGGCTATGAAAATTTTTAAACATACATTTTTAAATATATATGAATGAAATGTTACAGCAAACGATAAAAAGAAATGTATTGTTAACAAAGTCCCAGAGTAGCTATAGAAAACAAAATAAAAACTAAAAAATTCTAAATATGATCCATAAAGATAAGCTTACATACAAAAATGTATTGGCTTCATATGGTTAAAATATATGAAGAATGTTTGCAGGAATCGGGTATGTCTAGTTTAATGAAAAGAAGAACTGGGGTGACATGCTATCAATGTTCCATTATCTAAGGGACTGCCACAAAGAAGAGAGGATCAGTCTATTTTCCAAAGCATCTGAAGGCAGGACAAGAAGCAATGGATGGAAATAATCAAGGAGAGAACCAACCTAGAACTAAGGAGAAATTTTCTGACAGAACAATTAATCAGTGGAGCAACTTGCCTCCAGAGGTTGTGGGTGCTCCAGCACCAGAGGTTTTTAAAAAGAGACTGGACAACCATTTATCTGAAATGGTATAAGGCTTCCTGCTAGAGCAGGAGGTTGGACTATAAGATCTCCAAGGTCCCTTCCAACTCTTTTATTCTTCTATTCTGTTACTTCTTGCAAAGTATTTTAGAAGTGTAGATTGAACTGCTTTCTCTTTCTTTAAATCTTCATAAATAGGTTGGTAGAAGCAGAATGTGTTATCCACATCCTGGCAAATTTGCATGCTTCAGTTGAGGTTAGGGTCAGCTTCCATAATTTTTTTTGATTCACGCCTTCTACAACTCAAACAATATTTTAAATTCCTTCACAGTGAACTATTTAATCTGCACATTACTGTTTTCTTCTGATGGAATCTTCCTTTTCTCCATTTTGCATACATAAAAATTAACAGTATTTAAAACCCCAATGGCACCTGCATGTGTGCTACCCTCAACTGTACACTTGTTAGCCTCACATTAACTGCATTTTGATTCACATTAAACACAACCTGGTATTAATTTACAATTCACACTAAATCAAATATCTTTATAATTTTGTAAAGTATCCAATTAAAAGGTAACATTTGGATACCTCTTAGAATATACATGAATCTCATTGTATTATTCATTTTGATAACATTAACCTTGCTCTAAAAACTTAATTGGAGATTTAAATATTGAGTTGTATCTACTGAAATTTACACCTATGCATTTAGATGTTTAATTCAATATACTATTATATATTTGGAGGAAAAAATATAAAGCTAAGTACTTTATAGAGTCTCTAATCATTTACAATAATCCACAGATATAGTAGATCTCAAAGGCAGATTCAGATCTACTATATTTGTTCCAATAGTACACTCCAAATATACAGTAAGCCATATTGTTGTATGACTATATGATTCTGGTAATGACATTACATAATTATCAAGGATAATTCTGATATCAATGACTTATAAGAACAATTTACAGTCATGTGTCAATACAATCTCAGTATCTTGAAACTGTCTAACAGAAGCCAGAGGTTCAATAATCAAACTAAAAATTAAAAGAGAGAAGGGACATGCTTCCAGATGTCGTAATATAACTTGAAACATTTAAAACCAAATTTATTCATAATATCTGCAAACATATAATTGTAATGAAATTGAATAAAAGATGATGGAAATCCATTTCTTCTTAGAAATCACTTCATAGATTTAATTTTAACTATATGAAAATCTTTCATTGTCCAGTTAAATTAGAATAAGTGATTCTAATTTCTTTGCTGCAATATCCACAATAATAATTACTGGAGGACATTGTCATATGCTTGTCTACTTTTGTAAATCCAGATTAAGATGAATAAATTACAGATTATGTTACTTTCTGCAACCTCCTAGCTAGTATCAATGGAGATTCTCAATCATACAGGTCATGATTGTCCCAGAGGTGCTTTCCAAAAGGCAACGGGCCTTTTTTTTTTTCCTTGAAAACATTTTGCTTGTCATCCAAGAAGTTTCTTCAGTTTATAGCTGGTATTATAATTAATATTTTACATTCACATTAAGCAAAAATATTGGTTTATAGCTTGCACCTCGTTTGTAGGTTTTCTCAGGTTTTAACATTATGGTAAATAAATTTCATAATAAAGGAAATATCTAAAGATTAAATGAGAGACAATAGGCTTTCAATAAATCTGTTCAGTACAAATAAATCTGTATAAGTTCTATATCATTCAATTCGTAATCCTTATGGCCTGGGGACTTTCCCTAATTTTTTTTTTCGACTGCAGCATCTATGTTCTTTCTTGAAATACCACTGGTTGTACCCATTTATTTTTTATCTTCCTGTGAAATCTCTTCCATTTCAATATATTGCAGGAAATTGATAAACTACTCTGCAGTTACAAAGGTACGAAGTTCATCTAAGTAAGTATCAGAATCTTAAAGCTGATAATTGTTCCTGTCTCAATAAATAACAGCCCATCATTGATCTCAAATCCCCCCCCAAAAAAATTTGTTGTTGTTATTTTAATAATTTTCCACATTGAATGACACTAAAAACACAGTAGGTGTAAAACACAATTGATAAGATTGGGACATGAAATGAATACATTTTGCTAAAGGCTTATTTCAGTCACTCACAGCAAAACTAATACTTTACATTTGTGATCACTAGAGTTTGTTCACCCATTGTCAATTATTCACAAATTCACTTACAAATGGATATGCCAATATCAAGCCAAATGTTATATGAGTTGCAGTTGCACAATAAAATATATTTGTAAAACTGACAGGCCATCATTTGTCACATCAGAGTAATTACAATATCAATGAAGAATCAGAATAGCATATTGTTGCTCCTGATAAATTCAGAGTGTATTTTCAGTAGCCACTAAATTTAGTAAGAAATTAATGTTCTTGGAACCCGTTGTCACAGGTGTGTATAAGAAATGTAAAAAAAATGATTTTAAGAGGAAAGAAACTACTCACAATTTTCTAACACAGATATAAAAGAGAGAGAGGAGATAACAATATAAACATGGTACCCTAGCCACAAACTACATTTTAAAAGCTCTTCTCTCCAATGATTAATGCAACTGAATTTACTTTATTGGGTTTCTATCCCAGTTGCCTCAAATGCATAACTGTTCCAACAGTTCTTCACAATGCTAATTAATATAAAGTGACATTTTATAGATGTAGAAATTAAACAGCGGAAATATGAAATTTACCAGCTCCATTATATATATATCCAGTGCCTGGCTCTCATTGCTGTTTTATTATTCATACACTTCCGAATTTCAAACCTGTTCTCCATATAGTTGAACATAACTATTAGCTTATATGTAGCTACATTTTACATACACATACTGTATATCCCTACACACCTACAAAAACCCATTTCCCTAGAACTACATCAAATATTAGCCTTCTAACTGCTCTGAGCATGTTTATTCCAATAATACATCAGTTTAATTTTTTTTAACAAATTTATCTTTCATTAACCATAATTTCAAGCATTTTGTTTGCACATTCAATGAGCTAAGCTGTATTTTCAGTCACACCAAAATAAAGCAATCAGTAAAATGTTCTATACTATATGGAACTATGGCAAAAGGAACAATGGGCTTGTTTTGTGGAGGGGAAACCAAAAATAGAATAGTTATCTACCCTTTTACATACTCAAAATCACAAAGCTTCTAACAATTACAAATAAAAAAAAATCTGCTCTAGCAATCCCTCTGGCTCTCCCTTTCACTTAAGCCAACGGTTGGAGAGAAACTTTCTGCTAACAGCTGCAGTTTGTGCCACTAATGTTTTCTCAAGCAGTTGAAGAATAAGAACTCATGTTGCTTTCCTGCCCAATAGCATTTAACCCTCAGAAATGTAACCAGACATTTAAACAATGGCACTGTCAGTAAACCTTTAAAATGAAACTATTGTTGATGAAGGAGGAGGAAGAGGAAAGGTGTTTACTCAAAACCAAAAATATACTTGCTTTCTCAACAGGAATGTATCAGCTTTAATAACCACCTCTAACAAGGCACTACTACCAATGCTTCTGAGCATCCTTGCTATATAGCAATCCACCTTCTTTCACATATGTCCTCTAATTATTCGCTTCATACAATTCCTGTTTTAGGCACAACTGAAAGGCAAAATATACTTCAAATGAGGCAGACTGAATGCATCTTTCATGATCTTACTCTCCACAAATCAAATACAGGTCCAGCCAAAATTAATGTCTCCAAGAGACTTCAAAATTCATTTCAAACCAAGAAATCTGAACACACACACATAAATCCTGAAAATGCTGAATCTGTCAAGAATGTGCACCTACTGGCTAAAATTTACAATGCACATCCTTAAGTTTTGATGTAATAGAACGAATTTTCTTAAAACAACATTTATCTCAGATATTATATTTCACACTGACTTTTGTAGACTTCCCTATCTATGTTTCCTGGTAAAATACATGGGAAAATCCTATTTCGGAAAATTCCATTTAGGGATAGGGTTAGGTCACCATGAACTTGGAGAGCAAAATGGACATCGGCAACAAACTCGGAGGGCTTGGGAATGGTTAGGAGGGCACTGACTTTTCTAGGCTCTCCTATCTATGTTTCTTGGTAAAATACATGGGAAAATCAATTTTGGGAAAATTCCACTTAGGGTTAGGGTTAGGTCACCATGAACTCGGAGAGCAAAATGGACATCACCAACAAACTCGGAATGCTTGGGAATGGTTAGGAGGGCACTGAGTTTTTTAGGCTGTCCTGTCTGTTTCCTGGTAAAATACATGGGAAAGTCCTATTTGGGAAAATTCCACTTAGGGTTACGGTTAGGTCAGCATGAACTCAGAGAGCAAAATGGACATCACCAATAAACTCAGAGTGCTTGAGAATGGTTAGGACAGCACTGACTTTTCTACGCTGCCCTATCTATGTTTCCTGGTAACATATATGGGAAAATCCTATTTGGGAAAATTCCACTTAGGGTTAGGGTTATAGTTATACTTTCAAGCAAACCTTCAGCATTATGTGCTTTTCCAGATATAGTCTATAGATTTCTACAGTGAAAACTGTTACTTATTATTCAAATTCACAAAAGATGTGGAACAAACCAGAGACCAATGCTGTAAACTCTACTAAGCTTTGGGTTTTCCTTTATCTATCAGCTATACGTCATTCAACAGCTGTATGTCAACAAGCTATCAAACTTTCTAATTCCTATCTCCATCTAAGAGCAGGTTGCATTATACTGAGGCCACACCCACCCCAGCTCCGGCAATGCAAAAGTCAAGATATGTCGCGACACATCACGTGATGCGGCGAGTTTGACACCCGTGTCTAAGGCTTAGGATCATAGCAGCAGTAATACCATTCAATCCGGCAGAGCAAGCATAACAAATTAACAATAGTTAGTTAGAAAATTTATTTACTGCCCATCTCATATCCAATGATTCTACTAATAAGTAAACTACTACTGTGTCTCCCTGAAATTAAGACCCGGTCTTATATTTTTTTTCCTCCAAAAGATCCACTAGGTCTTAATTTCGGAGAATATCTTACCTTAGGACCACCACAGCCAGACCTCCCATACCCCAACAACTGTCACGCCGCTGCTTGACTTCTGTGGCTGCTTGCGCCACTTGCGACCGGACGCCATGTAACACATTGCACCATTTCCACTTTTCCTGGCAGGACGCCGCGTGGTGCTTTGCACTGTTTCTGCTGCTTGCGGCAAGAAGCTGCACCACACTTCAGGCCGTTTCTACTGCTCGTGGCAGAATGCCACATGGCTCTTTGGGCCATTTCTGCTGGCAAAACAGCCCAAATAGCCGCACGGCATCCTGCTGCAAGCAGCAGAAACAGCCCAAACTGCCATGCGGCTTCTTGCCACAAGCAGCAGAAACAGCCCAAAGAGCCACGCAGCATCCTGCCAGGAAGAGCAGAAACGGCGCAAAGCACCATGCGGCTTCCTGCTGCAAGCAGGACCAACGACCCAAAGCTCTGTGCAACCTCTTGCCAGGAATGGCAACTTGACAAGTATCAGGGAGTGGGGAGGCCTGGCTGTGGCGGTCCTACCGGTAAGCGGGTGTGTGGCGCATGGGGCAGATTCACCTTCCCACCCCCGCCCTAGCTTGATTTTTAGGCGTGTGCCTTGCTCCAAAACAAGGACTTATTTTGGGAGTAGGGCTTATATTAGGTCCACCCCCAAAAATCAAGCTAGGGCTTACCTTTTGGCTGGGTCTTACTTTGGGGAAAACATGATACTAAGAGCCATGGTGGCACAGTGGTTAGAATACTGTATTGCAGGCTAATTCTGCCGACTGCCAGCAGTTCAATTCCCACCGGCTCAAGGTTGATGCAGCCTTTCATCCTTCCAAGATCAGTAAAATGAGGACCCAGATTGTTAGGGGTAATTTGCTTACTCTGTAAATCGCTTAGAGAAGGCTTTAAAGCACTGTGAAGTGGTATATAAGTGCTATTGCTATTGCTACTAATAATGGGGCCATGATTGTAAATCATGTGAAAATGCTAAAGTGGAAGAAAGCTTTTGCCTTTTAGAATTATCCACAGTAAGAGAATCAAAACTCAAGAAACATGCCATATGCTAGCTGTATTGGTATGTGAGAATGACCTTTGAAGAAGAGGGAAGAACCACCACCAGGGAAATGGTCCAATAAGAGGCATCTTAGCCCAGAAAAGGATAGAGGGTGAAAAACATCTTAGAAGCAGGGGAGAAATTTAAACTTGTAAGATTTTGTTAATGTAACCTTACAATAAATTAAAATTAATTCATTTCAATATGCTTTGCAAGGCTGACAGTAGGACTTTGTATGATAGCAATGAAGGCTTTGAAAAAAATATTGAAATGTTCTGACGTGTTTATATCTACAAATGAAAATGGCTGATCTCACTGAGCTAAGCTGCACTGGGCCCAGTCAAAAACCTAGATAAAGAAAAACATGGGGAACACCCACAGTGTTGCTATAATGTATGTCAAGAAAGCATTTTATATCATGGCTAAAAAAATATATGGGGCCATGAATTTATCAGGAATTCAGCTTGATCTCAGACTTGAACTTATTTTTTAAAAATGTATACTATACGACAGTGGTGGCGAACCTATGGCACGGGTGCCAGAGGCGGCACTCAGAGCCCTCTCTGTGGGCACGGGCGCCGTCGCCCCAGTCCTAGGCCTTCAGCTGGGTTTTATAAAACCATTTCACTTTAGGCCTCTGCCGCCGTGTGCAAAAAAAAAAAAGATTCAATCAGTCAATTTCAACTTCTCACGGGGAAAAAAAAGATCTTGCAAAGTTGGAATTGATTGATTGAACTTTTCAGTCCCACCCAGTCTGCCGTTACTACCACAGCCATGCCCACCCAATGATGAACTTTCTGGAGGGTTTAGAGTGGAATATGTGCTCCTAGGGCAGTGGTGGCGAACCTATGGCACGGGTGCCAGAGGCGGCACTCAGAGCCCTCTCTGTGGGCACGGGCGCCGTCGCCCCAGTCCTAGGCCTTCAGCTGGGTTTTATAAAACCTTTTCGCTTTAGGCCTCTGCCACGGTGTACAAAAAAAAAGGTTCAATCAATCAGTCAATTTCAACTTCTCGTGGGAAAAAAAAAGATCTTGCAAAGTTGGAATTGATTGAACTTTTTAGTCCCACCCAGTCTGCTGTTACCACCGCAGCCACACCCACCCAATGGGCCACACCCACCCAATGGGCCACACCCACCCAGCACCCAACGATGCATAAGTGGGTTTTGGGTTGTAGTTTGGGCACTCAGTCTCTAAAAGGTTCGCCATCACTGCTATATGATATATGGATAAGAAATATCCTATTCTGTGAGGTTAAAAGAGTACACTAATTCCAGGATCTTACAGATAGGAAAATAATTTGGTGAGCATGAAGCCTTTTATCAAATTCATCACAAGTCTCATTTTGGCATTATTATTCTCAAGCATTCAACATGTGAAAAGGGGCGTTGTCTTACCTGAACGCCTTTTCTCAGCACGGAGATGGAGAATCCACCATTGGGTAGTAGACTGTATTCCTGCCCAATCAGATCAAGTCAGCCAAAGTTGCCACGCCCGCCCTGGGCCCTAGACCCCAGTCTTTGACGAGAGCGTAGCCATTGACTGACAGCAAGACGTTGTGGCTCAACAAACTAACTGATACAAGGCCAAAAGACCTATAAGGGTGGGAGGTGGATTCTCCATCTCCGTGCTGAGAAAAGGCGTTCAGGTAAGACAACGCCCCTTCTCCAGCACTTGGAGATGGAGAATCCACCATTGGGACATACCAAAGCCTACTGTCCCTAAGGGTGGGTAGTAGACTGGTCCTGAGTGGCACTTTGGAGTAAAACTTGTTGGAGAACTCTCCTTCCGAATGACGCCTCAGCAGAGGCAAACTTAGCAATTTTATAGTGCCGAATGAAAGGGGAAGGTGAAGCCCAGGTGGCTGCTTTACAGACCTCCTCTGTGTGTAAGTATATCTCGCTCCCCCACGAAAGGACTGCCTCCGTGGGAAGTAGCCAGACCTTTTATTTTGCCGTTTTAGCAAGTCTTTAAGGACCTTGCGTTTATCCTTGTTTTCCGTTAAATAGGGATTCAGAGAATCCCCAAATAACTTGGAACCCTGATAAGGAGCAGCTGCCAATTTCCATTTGGACTTAGCGTCAGCTTGCCAATGTTTCAGCCAGAGCATGCGGCGCCCAGTTATGTTGGACGCCATAGCTCTGGAAGAAAACCTGGCGGCCTGTAAGGATGCGTCCGACACATACTCGGTAGCTGCCACCATCTTACTGAGATCCAGGTGCGTACGGACATCCTCCACTGGGATCCGGGCTTGGAGTTCCCGAAGCCAGGTGAGGGCGGCCCTGCTGAAGAAAGAGGCAGAGGTAGCGGTCTTGATCACCCAGGCGGCCGCCTGGTGTGTCCTCTTATAAGTGGATTCGCACTTGCGATCCTCAGCCTTAAGGGCCTCTGAAAATTCGCCGGTTATGGCAGTAGCCGATACCAGGGGTCCTAATGGTTCGTCCACCTGCGGTACCTCCAGAGCCTCCTCCAGCTCCTTGGCCACATTATAGAGTTTCTTGTCCATAGTACCTGGTAAGGGAAGCGAAGCCGGAGATGACCACTGCTTCTTGATAGCATTCAGGAACAAGGAAGGACAGGGGATACGGTGTTGTGTCGCAACAGTTTCTACGTAAACTGGGGCCGCCTCCGCATCTGGCGGAGCGGGATCCTCTGCTGCTGACGAACCCTGTCCCAGGTGAGCCATGGATGTGGCCTTGCGCAGTATGGAAACAAAGAAAGCAGGGTTAAATAAGCCAGCGAACGAGGGAACCTCTTGAGGGATCTCTTCCTCCTCTGACAACTGGATCTCCTGTTCAAGAGGGGGATGAATGAGGTATGAATCCTCAGAAACACAAGACCCAGATGGAGATGATGGATTATATTGAATCTCATCTTCTGGCTGTGGGATAGGAGTTGGAAGTGGCCTAGTGGCCCTCGCTCTGGCATCCAGAGCATGGTCTACCGCCTGTGCGATCAATAGAGACAGACGCTCTTCTGAAAGGAAGGGAATTGGGTCAGCTGGGCGAAGCCCCGCCGCAGTAGGGGTAAACGTGGCCTCCGGCACCCCCTGCGCTGGCCTTGACAAGGCTGGGGCACTAAATGAACCTCTTCTGTTCTGCCCTGCGCGGTAGAAGAAAATGACTCCCCACCCGACCAAACACCCCTAGGTGAGGCTGATACCCCGAGGGGTAAGTCGAGGACTAAGCCCGTGGACTCAGATGTCTCCATCCTGGCTCTCTTTTGCGCTCTGGAAAACTCTTTTTCCAAGGCTTGGTGTCTCCTGGTAGCCTGTTTATCTGCTTGTTTAGTAGTTTTGGAGGTAGATCGGCCCTTATGGGTCGCTTTACCAGTGCCTTCCGGACCGAGAGAACCCGATGAGGATGGCTGGGCACTCAATGAGGAAGGGATAGCTTCCTCCATTCCCCGATAACAGTGGAACACAATAAGGGGCTCCTGTTGTCTGGAGAATGACAGACTCTGGGTAAGGACAGACGGACTACAAGGGACGCCTGGAACCCAGATACAATACCCGGTTGGATAAGGACAGGTACACTATTGGGGCACCTGGAATCCAAGGGTTGATATTGATGTACAGGTAAGGACAGACGCTCTGCAGGGGTCGCCTGGAACCTGTATCTAAGTACTGGGATAAGGACAGACACTCTATTGCGGGGTGCCTGGAATCCCAGTCTAGTGCCAATTTGCAAAACCAATTAAAGTACCAGGAGACTTCAAACCGAGGAAGAAGTAGTTAGCTGAAAAACTGAAGGATGTTTGAATAATTAAGAGACAACAGGTGTCTCACCAGATATGTAGGGAGGGATGTACAAAATGGCGGCCGTTTAAAATGGTGGCCTGTCTGGTGTTCAAATCCTGTGACTACTCCAGCCCTTGTTGTAGTCAAGGCATGGAGCTACTTTTAGAGATGCAAGAAAAGGAAAAGTTTTCAATCAATTAACAAGTTTTATTTTTTCCCTTCCAATAAGTCAGACTGAAGGTCTATCAGGAATGCGTGCTGCCCAAAATGGCGGCCGCGGCAGAAAACCAGGGACCACGAGGTCCAAAATGGCGACCTCCCCCGACTCAGCCAGAAACGAAGCAATGGAATCAATTCACTGCCTAGTGTCTCCGCACCACATGCGAAGAACAGAAGAAACAAGTGAAACTTTTCTGCTTTCTCCGATCAGCCTTGTAGACGCCGATCGGAGCAAAGGCTGCACACGCGCGCGCGCACCCCTCCGGGTGCTCCCGAACGATAGAAGAAGGGCCTAGTAACAAACGGGCCACGAGGCAGCCTCCGCAGCTCCGCAAACGAGAACAACAGCCGTTTGGTCGTCTCGCGCGCCCCAAACTGTTCACGGAGCTGCAAAAGCAAGCTCCGTCAAAAAACAGATGACTCCGGAGAGCAACGGCCTTTGGCCTCTTTCCGAAGTAACCGTTTAAGTGAGAAAAGCACCCCCACCCCCCCGGGCCTTCCCCGACCGCCTGAACGGCCGACGGAGCTGCAGCCGCAAGCTCTATCGGCTCAGTGGGATTCGGAGACTGACGGCCGTTAGTCTCCTACCGGTAAATTCAGGGCCCGTTCGATCGTTAATAACGAGAAAAAAACTCCTGTAAAGAGTGAATTTTCCGAGGCTAACAGCCGTTAGCCTCTGCTCGAAAGGTCCGGTAGGGGAATTTAGAGGGGTGGGGGAGAAATAAAGAGGAAGGAGCCCCTTCCTAAAAGGAAATTTTTTTGCCAAATCCAATACCCCTAGGATAAGGGAGAGGGGAAAAAATTTTTAAAAGAGAAACCCAATTAAGGAAGGTGAGTGGAAATCCACCATTGAGTAGTAATAATAATACCTGCCTAGAGCCAAGTTGTAACGCCTGTCTTGGGCAAGATCAAGTCAAAGACTGGGGTCTAGGGCCCAGGACGGGCGTGGCAACTTTGGCTGACTTGATCTGATTGGGCAGGAATACAGTCTACTACCCAATGGTGGATTCTCCATCTCCAAGTGCTGGAGAAAAGCCCATTTAACACTCAAAAAGATGTCAGTTCATGCAAGCACAGTAATTGTGCATATTTTGTACAAATTCTAGCTTCTGAATGAGTCAGACACTGCATTAGAAGATTCTGATTCATGTGGAAACCAACCTGATGCGTTTCCTTGATAATGCATTAAATCTTGAGAATCCTACAATTTGATAAAGTACTTTATTCTAGTCTACATAACATGTTATCTCAAATGAAGAAGGGGATACTGTAGATCAGGGGTCTTCAAACTTGGCCCTTCTATGACTTGTGGACTTGTGGAGGCCGTGCGAGTCTGGATGGGGAGGAACAGGCTTTGACTCAACCCGTCCAAGACCAAGTGGCTGTGGTTTCCGGCGTCACGACATAGCCAGTTGGCTCCATCTCTGGCTATCGGGGGAGAGTCATTAGCTCCCGCGGAGAGGGCCCGCAACCTGGGCGTCCTCCTGGATGCTCGGCTGTCTTTAGACGATCATGTGACAGCCGTGGCCAGGGGGGCTTTTCATCAGGCTCGCCTGATAACCAGTTGCATGGTCACTCAAGCCCTCGTTGTTTCCCGCCTGGACTATTGCAATGCTCTCTACATGGGGCTCCCCTTGAGGTGCACCTGGAGGCTCCAGCTAGTTCAGAATGCGGCCGCGCGGGGGAC
>NW_015386204.1:892595-913386 GCF_001527695.2 Protobothrops mucrosquamatus | reverse complement strand
AACAACTTTTAAAGCGCTCCATGGCAATGGACCTAGGTATTTGCAAGACCGCCTCCTACCAAATATCTCCCTTCGACCAGTCCGCTCCCACAGAGAGGGCCTCCTTAGGGTGCCGTCGGCCAGTCAATGCTGGCTGGCGACCCCCAGGGGGAGAGCCTTCTCTGTGGCAGCTCCTGCCCTCTGGAATGACCTACCCCCCCGACCTACATACAACTATGGACCTGCGCCTCTTCCGCCGAGCCTTGAAAACCCATCTATTCCATGCGGCCGGCCTGGCGTAGTTTTGATTGGGCTTTGCTAGGGGTTTTATATGCGGTATTTTAGAGCAGGCTTTTTATTCAATATTTATTGTGATTTTTATTATTGCCTGTTCACCGCCCTGAGTCCCGTAAGGGAGATAGGGCGATATATAAATTTAAATAATAAATAAATAAATAAATTCCCAGAATTCCTCAGCCAGCATGCCTGGCTGAAGAATTCTGGGACTTGAAGTCCACAAGTCATAAAAGGGCCAAGTTTGAAGACCCCTGCTGTAGATCAACGGCTTTTAGCCTTTTGGGCACCAGGGACCGGTTCTTTGGAGAGCGGTTTTTCACTGGATCTGGAGGGGGGGCAAGGTTTTGCCTGCATCCTGTATGTGCACGGATGGGTTTCTACTCATTTGCATGGCCCAGTTCCTGACAGGCTGCAGTCCCAATGCTGTAGATAACTCTTTCGTTCTTCTGTAGTTGCTGTCAATCTACAATATTTCCAGTTTTCTCTAGTGAAGAAACTAGAAATTCAGAATCTACTTTCCAATATTTCATTCCAGCTGTTACTTCATATATGCTTGAAATGAATTTGGGACTTAAAGACTTTCCAGTTTTGGAGCTTTCTGAACCCAAGCAGGGGTTGGAACACCCTCAAATCTGCCAAGAGAGTTCCACTCCCAAAGATGAAGGCAAATTGCCAAAATTCAGAGATGTGATATTCTGCCAATTTCTGTGGAAAACAAAAGAAATATACTGCATTCAGTTTTTAGGGCAAGCTTAATTTATATATATATATAGAGAGAGAGAGAGAGAGAGAGAGAATACTAAAAACAGAAAGGTGATTCCTGGGCAAACTCATATCAGCTGGCATAAAAATGTGTGAACACCAGGAAGTTTATAAAACTATAAAAGTTTAATAAAACACAATACCAAGCTTTCGCTGGCAACTGTCAGCATCATCAGGGTATATATCCTACCTATTTAAAAAAATAAGAACTCAAGAAACTTGCCCATTTGTTTTACATAATGCCATTGCAGCCTCAGGCTGCCAAAAATAATAAACATTTAAAAGTTCTATTCCAGCTGACAAAAAGTCTCATAGAAAATGGCATTATATAAGCTTGCCAATTAATAAATGGCTAAAGTAAAACTAGGTTTTCAGTAATCATGACCCCTTTATAAAATAGTTGAGGCTCAAAGGAGAAAAAGTGATTTGAAGTTTGCACAGGTGTACACATAGCATCTATCAGCACTTGTGTCTTTCTGCCCAATTCTAGCAAAAGAAGTTTGTTCTTTAAGGAGAAGTCAGCAGGTGCTACTTGTGTGCTCATGTGTATTCTGTATCACCTTTTCCCCTTCACATTTAGATCTCTGCAGTCTTAATATCAGCATTCCCACAATAGCTTCAAAAACCTCTTTTTCTTTTCAGTATTTAGCAAAATGTTATAAAAATATTCACATTTCTATTGTAAGTATATGCCATTTTAACCATATATATTTGATATTTTTCTATTAATATGGATAGTTAGCACCGGAATGATTTTTGTTTTTGACAAAATCTAGCTATATATTAATAAATCCACAGTCTAGTACAATGATGGTGAGCCTATGACACGTATGTCAACGGTGGCATACCACAATGTTTTGAGTGACATACCCAATGTTCACGAATACCCAACAACTATTCTCAAAAGCACACCCTGTTATTTCGTGATTTTCAGAAGCCACACAAGAATGTGTGCTCTGGACTCTTCAAAGGTTGAGCAAGAAGACTATGTTCTCTCAGTAAACTGTGTGAGAATGGGATGTGCTTTCGCACAATTTTCAGTGGCTGCACAGGCCACGAAAGAGCATTCTCCAAAGTCACCTCAAGAACAAAGGCCTCGTGTGATCCAGAACAGCCTCAGGTAGACCATAGCAGAGTCTATGAAGTGCTGTTCACAGGCAATAGCACTGTTCTCCAAGGCTCACATTTCTTGGGGATGACACAAGATGGCCTTTTAGAATGGTGGTAGGACTCAAATCAAGACCCAGGCCTCTATTTCAGACCCAACTTTGGCACTGCTGTTCAGGGTCACCTAGATGGAGACAAGATAGGGCACTGTTTCTCTTTTGTTCGGGGTGACATACCTACAGAGTCAAAGTAGGCATTTTCTGAATTTTTGAAATGCCAGGCCACAATGATTCACCATCAATGGTCTAACACTATATTGTATACTCCACATGTAACTGCCTATATGCTTCAGACATCTAATTTGATAAGAGGCACTATTTTCATTCTGCACCTTCTGTTAGCAGACCTTTTTCTTAAAGCAAGACTGTTTAAGGACCCTGAGGCAGTGGCAAACAGATGTTACCATAACACAAGTTTCTGTGCTCCAATAAAGAAATTAACCCAACTGTTCAAATCTCAACATTTTTATTTTAATGAAAAGCTAAATTACCACTTAACATGAAGGTCCCTCACCCTTTACATTCTCAACTGCCTCTAGTTTTATATCATATAGTCAAATCTCAGGGAGAAAAACTATCTGTGCACAGATAAAACTAGTTATTTAGCAAATCTGAAAGCTCTGGGCTACTATGCTATACTTGCAGTGATAGCAGACAATTAAATGTAATGGCTAGAATTTGCAAATGTTTTGAAATGTCTTTGTAATATTGTTTTAAGTGTCAGGCCTCTTTCAAATGACTTAGATCCTTGCAGTGTGCATGCATAGTGGGAAATGTGGCTTTAGCTCACACATGTATAAAGTTGTTAAGGGGCAATACCTTTTTGGGGCAATAGCTGCAATCAAGCAGTTTCTGTAGCTCCGAATATAAGACTTCTCCATTTCTCAACTTGCAATTTGTCCCAGTCTTCTTGTGCAAATTGCTTCAGTTATATTAGGTTTGATGGGCTCCTTCTCCCACCTGTAAGTTTCATTGCTTTCCATAGATGCTCTGTTATATTGACATCAGGATTCATGGCAGGCTCTTTCAGAATAGTTCGATGTTTACTTTTCACCATTTTGATTCTCTTGGATATATGTTTTGTATTGTTATCCTGATGGAAGGCCCTTGCCCTGCAACTGAGACATTGGGCATTATGTTTCATTTCAAAATGCCTTGAAAGTCTTCTGATTTTATTGTGCCCATACAGATTAAAGGCACCTGATTCTGGAGGCAGTAAAGCAATGGCATTACACTATAGAGCCTCTTCTATGTTGGAATGGTTTTCTTTAAACTATTGTTTTTTCTTCTGTGAACACAGAGCAAGTGTGACTTATCAACAAGTTCTAATTTTGTTTCATCTATCCACATATAGTCTAACAGAAGGACTGTGGCTTGTCAACATATATTCTAGCAAACTCCAATCTGGGTTTTTTTGTTTATGTATTTCAGAAGTAGAATCTTCTACCATGGAAGCCATTTGCAGTAAGACAGTGATGGATGGTACAACTTGATATTGTTGTACCTTGATTCTGGAGGTCAGCCAGGTTCTTTACTGAAACTTTGGTGGGTTTTTTTTCTGCCATTCAAACTTTCTTCCTGTTCTGTCTGGGGTTAATTTTCCTCTTGTGGTTACATCCAGGGAGACTGGTTATGGTGTTTTTGATAACATTAGTGAATATGGTCACAGGAGCATAAAGCTTTGGGGAGATGGTTTTGTAGCTTTCGCTGTTACCATGCTTGCTATTGCCTTCTTCCTTTCCTCCTCAGACAACTCTCTGCTGTTTCTTTTCTTATCTATGTTCAATATACTGCATACAATGACAGAAAATGCCTGAGTGAAGTACTTTTTTCCATTCAAATAGGCTGAGTGACTGATAATGAGATTAAAGACACTTGTGAAACTAATTAATGTAAACAGTATGCTTGAGAGAACAATGAAATCCAATAAAGTTTTTGAACATCTAAGGGGTACCAATAATTATGTCCATGCCATTTCAATTTGTTTCATTATTTACAAGAATATGTTAAGCCATACATCTAAAGCAAAATGTCTGCTTTATGGACTTAAAAAATGATGAATGCCATTTGCTTGTATCAGTTTCAACTTATTTCACAGCAAATTGGGATTCTTTGGAAAAAGTAGAAAGATAAATACTTGTGGTGGTATCTATATTTTAGATATTACTTGTATTACATATTTTATTATACAACCTTTCAAATTTGCTGGGATTACAATTCCCAGAATTCCCAGCCAGTGGCCCAATATTTGAATAGGAAAATAATATAAAAGAGGTTTTATAATTTCAAACTGAAAATAAACCACAACTAAATCACAAATCTACAATAACTTCTAATTTGGAAATTTAAATACCATTTCAAGTCTTTTCTTCAACTTCCCCTCCTTATGCTTTAATGTATTCTATTCAAAGCAGAATTAAATCAGGATAAGTGTAGCCAATATAGGCTGTACAGGATAAACTACTGTACTAAGTTATTTTGTGAATTAACTGTATCAATATATCAAGAAAATATTTCTTTTGGTAACCAATATTATCTAATACATAGAATGTGAGTTTGGAAATTTTAGAAAGAATATACTCAATGGATAACCTTGTTCTTATTACTTCAGTTTTCTATATGCCTTAATTAATCCACAGAGTCATTATAGGGACAAGGTTATCAAGCCACTTTAAAGCCCTTAGCACAGCTCTATCAAACTTCATGCAGTTATAGAGAGAAAAATAGATTATGATGTTGCTGCCAGTGAATGGAAAAACTGAACTGCTCTCTAGAAAAGGTCATAGAATCGATCACTTGAAATTTACAGACACATCAATACAATGCTACAACAGGGAGATTTTCTTGAAAACTTTCAAACCTCCCAAGTAATAACTCTGAAAATTGCTACAAAAATATGAATAAACTACATCACCAGCTGGCAAATAAGAGGGCATGCAGTATAATTGCTTGTGTTTTATAAAGCCAAACAGTGGCAGAATGTTTCCTAAAAGTTATACAAAAAAACAGAAACTTTAACCAGTTGGATGCCACTGCCGCTTTATAGATCTAGTAGCACAGCTAACTCAGTAAATAGCTAACTCAAATACTAACTGCACAAGCAGACAAAAACTATCAGGAGTTATATTCATTAGCATTCTACTCACACTAATGGAAACATCAATATAACTGATGGAATGACTGCGGCTTTTTTCAGTGCACTGCATGGCACATAAGAAGCAATATCACAGGATTTTTCAACTGCTTCAATGCTATGCTGAATCACTTTGATTAGCACAAAATCTTGCCAAAGCATTTTGCTTAAATATCTTAACCAACATGCGGTTTACGACTGATAGTATATAAAATATGGCAGTTCTCAAGGGGAATTACATAATTAACAAGAACATTATAGGTTTGCTGAGAAATACATGACATATAAGACAATCAGAATGGGCACATAAATAAAACTGTACCAATATTTAATTGCTCCCACCTCAGCAAATAGTACAGAATGAGCAAAAAAAAAAAAAAAAAGAGTGAGCTTTTTTCCAAGTAAAAATAGTTTGTGATTTGCAAAGAAATGTTATAACTATACAGAAATGCCTAATTGCAAGCTGAAAGTACACAACAACATTTAAATTATTAAATAATCTCTTGATTTTACAGGCAAATCCATGGCGTTTTTAACAGGATAATATACAATTTTGTACATTACATATTAATTATGTAAGTGTGTAAATATACCATTTCATGGTATTTAAAAAAGAAGGAAGTTCATATTTGATTTTTTTCTAATTTTTTTAAATAAATTATTGCAGAATATTCTATTACAATTATAAACTAACAATATTCACAAGAAATCCTAGCTCCCTAAGAATGGACAAGAAGAAGAAAAATGGAAAAAGTTTTTCTTGAGCCCTTCTCCTATGATATCTTTAAGTCATTACTTAAACTTTTTCTTACTGAATGATATCATAAACTCAATTTCTATCACTGGCTGAATTAAATGATGTCTGTTCTATCATCACAGGATTCAACATTCAGAATTTACTGAAGACAGAAACTAGGCCTAGGTTTTCAAATCTGAAATCACTCTGATTTCAAAGTGGGACAACAACATTTTCAATAACTTCAATGAGACCTGCTGGACTGCAATATTAGAGACTTCCTTGCATAAATATTAATATTACTTCTTGCGTAAAAACTGTTGGGTGTTTTGCAGTTGGCATACACCAATGGAAAGGAATAATATAGATTAGATATGTTGAAGGATGAACTGTATATAGAGACGGGTCATTGCTTAATCTCAGAAGATAGAATATATGGCTATTCACATAAGTGCACTCTGCAGGACAGATTAACAGCTCCAATTATAGCTCTAATCAGTTTTAAAACTTTAATTAGGAAAGCAGGGAGAGAAAACTCACTGGTGAGAGTTATATATATCCTTTCTTTTTTAAATGACTAATCAATCCAGTCTTCATTTCCCTATCTAGTATATATTTAATAGCTACCAACTTCCGTATTTGGTCACCATCTTTTTTTTTAAAGTTCCAAGCATTCTAACAACAAAATCAGCTATGTCCATCTGGGCCAGCACTTTAACATATTTCCTGTTTTAAATTCCGTTGTGAGACAAGTTTTTGTATTCATTTATTTGAACATTTCTGACATTTCAAACATTGGGTTCCAAGCAAAAACAATATGGTACAAATATCCCCAATAACAATAAAACAAATATAAATTAATTATAACTCTAATCGTCATAATAAGCATTAATCATACATATTCTTAGGTACAACAACGAACTGCCTCAGTTGAAGAACAATGAGAAAAACTAATGCTCAACAAAAAAGATCAGGATCAATTCTTCATCCTCCCACCCAAGTGCTCTGACTAGAAAAGTTGTTTCAAACACAGTTCCTAAGAAATACCTGCTCTTCTTTTTTTTTTAATAATGTTTTATTGATTTTCTAATTTTACATTTAACTATTTAAAAAGCAACGTGGCGGCTAAGTTAATCGATAATTCAATGACATACAAGTATCTTTAGTACATGTCTCAAACTATCACATTAAATATTTCCTCTCTTTTCCTTCTAGTATTTACTGTCTCATGTTTAAACTAATACAATTCTTATTATATCAATTAAATAAAAATAACATGCTTACATTTATCAATACTTTTAGCTTATACATATCCTGGTTATTTTAACATTCAATCTTTATAGACAATCAGTGTCCTAATTAGTTTTTCCCAATTTTTAGTTTTCCATTAATATTTAAATTTAACATTTAATATTTATAATTTCCAAGTTTTAAGTAACCAAAGTTCCCTTTATCACAATTCAACACAAAATCAAATATTCAGGATACATATCTATTTGAATATATTCTATTTCTCACCATCTTACATCATCTGATTAATAAAACAGTATAACATTCTTATTTTCTATTAATTTCCAAATGTCTTAAATTTAATGACCAAAATTTCTTGTTTCAACATCAAATACTTCCTCTCTTTTTCTCTTAATGTCTACTATCTCATATTTAAGCTAGCACAGTTCTTATTATATCAGCTAAGTGAAAACATGTTTATTACATTTATCGATAGATTTTAGCTTATATATATATCTTAATTACAACCTTTATAAATAAATCAATATTCAAATTTAACTTTTAATATTTATACTTCGTTTTAAATGACCAAAGTTTTCTTTATCTCAATTCATAACAAAATCTAGTATTCAAAGTACACATCTTGTCTATTTGAGTATATTCTATTTTAATCCTCACTAATAAGTCAAAACCCCAATTTTCTTCAGCCTTATTCTAGGTTTCTTTCTTTGCCAACTCGCCTTCCATATTCCTGTTTTTAGGTCATCAAATGGATCTCCCTCTGTTATTATATATATTGTCTGAGATAAAACAGGCCATCCAGTCGCCATTTTTTGGGGGAAGGGCTAACAAATTGTCTCTCTACTTTTCCATCTTGACGTAGTTGTCCTGAAATGTTTATCTTCCCTTCGATCTGTTCTTCTTCTTGATCCTCAGGTTTCTTCTGGTTTATATAGAAAGTCTTTTCCATTTTCAGTGTTGTCAGTCCCTTTTCTGGGTTTTCCGTTAACTGTGTTTGCTGATCAGTTGAATCTTCTATTATAGTATTTGATTGTTCCATTTTTTCTATTATATTCTGTGTAGTTGATTCTTTAGTTGTAATCAAAGTTTGGGTTCGTATATCTAGGCTGACATCTTGTTCTTTTCTGTAGCTTATTTCATCAGAAGCTGTAAAAATAGTTTCATAAATTGCTTTCAACATAAAGAGAATCTGTTCCTGATCTTCATCCATGTTCTCTTAGTGGTGTGTTAAATTAAAAGTTTTACAGAGAGTGAAAATAATTTTGTCACTGAGTATAGAACACAGCTGGGCTTCTCACAGCTGATATCTGCCAAGGTTGCAAAAGTCTTATCTACAGTCTGTGCTTTAAGCCAAGTCTCTTTTAAACAATAACAAGTTGTAATATCAGGTTTAGCCACAAGATGTCGCCCATACTGTTTAAGATTTTTTTAAAGTCCAAATTTTTATAATCCTTTTTCCAACTTTACTTCTTCTTTGTAAGTAAAAACCCAAATCTTTAATAAAAATAAGAAATCTTTTAGTCCTCAAATTTTAGAAAGATAGAAATCCAGTTAGAATCAGGTTATTCTTTCAGCGTTTTAAGCTCCCCTGGATAGTCAGTCGCCGCTGTTTTTAGAGGGTGGGATAGAATTTCCCTTCCCTCTCCACAGGGCAGAAAATACTTTGGGCAGTTTATACAGGTAGAAAAAATAGTTAGGATTGAAGAGAGGTTCAGATCTCACCCAGTCTCATCCGTGCTGCTTTATAGGTGCCTGGTGATAAGTTTGACTTCGGCTGTCTGTAGCCTAATGATGGGCCATATTTCTATAGCCGGTCTTTCGTCCGCCAGTTTGGAGGGTTGCCCCAGATCAAGCGAAAGGGCTACTGCCCTCCCGCGATCAAGCGGGTGTCCCCTCCTTGCTTGTCGCCCTACAGGGTGACTTTTGACACTTTCCAGAGTCCCCCAGCGGTGCAAAATCGGATGTTGAAGACGGAGCTCGCCTTCCAGTGGCTGTGGCGGCCGTGGAAGCAAACCGGAAGTGAGAAATACCTGCTCTTCTTCCTGCACAAAATTGCCATAGCAGAGTGATTTATAAAAATGTTTCTTTAACAGGGAGTTAGGACCTTTGCTTTTGTGAGTAGACTTCCAATGCTTTATTCCTTCTATATTTTTTGGCAAACAGTTCAAGTAATCTAATTTAATCTTTGCTCTATCCTTACAGAAAACCTGTTAAGATTACAAACAGGCTAGCCATGTACCTCTCTGTAGCAGCAAAGCAAGATATTTATAGCTAAACCATGGAAACCACACAGTGTTAACGTGCTCAATATAGATTGAGGGAGGCAAAAACCTAAGCAAGACAGATTTGTGAGGACCAAATGTAGTTGAAAAAGCCTTCCATTGTATTGTGATTCTAGGGAAGTTACTTTTTTCCGGGGGGGGGGAGGCTTGTGACTAACAAAACAGGTCCATTAAATAACCAAGTTAAATTTAAGACATTCAGTTACTGTTTAACATAGTGAACTATATGTTAGTACAGAACATCTCATATACCCTATATTAGAGCTTAAGAATCTCAGCAACTATCTGTAAGCTAAAAGAACACAACTAAAATGACCATGGACGCTGGCTCCCTTGGCTAGGAAATACAGATCAACACCATCCCTAGAGTTGAACACAACTGGACAGGGAAAACCTTTACCTCTTTTCAGGGCTTTTTTTCTCGGAGAAAAGGTGGCGGAACTCAAACCTGGCCACGCCCTCATCAAACCCTAGGACCGCCCCTTTAGAGAACAGGAATGCAAGTAAAATTTGGGAGGGGCTATTTCCGGTGCGGCCGGCCCGGAAAAAGGTGCCGGAACGCGGTTCCGCCGCGTTCCGGCTGAAAAAAAGCCCTGCCTCTTTTAAAAAAAAACAACATTTAATTTATGAAACAATCCCTTGATTTTACACAGACAGAATCCATTACTTTTTTTTTTTACTTCTAATAATATAAACTGATTCTTTCTGATTACCTCCCCTCCCACCTCCATTTATTATGAAATGCTTTAAGATGGACTACAGTATAATGGAGTCAATAATTTACTGAAGAGATCCTGTCATATTATAATCCATACATTCCCCAGAATTTAGCATTTTGCCTCTAGGCAGCTGTCTATTATATGAATACCAGCTGCTCTTAAATTAAATTTGTACATTATTTAAAAAGACGTAGGTGCACATATGCATATAAAAGAATAATTCAATTGTTAAGAAACCATTATCATGGAGACTAAGATAAATGGACAGAGATTTTAAAATGTGCTTTTAATCCATTTTAAACCAGTCAATTTAATTCTTTCTAAGAGTCCCGGATAATGCTGAGAAACATGAAGAATTTGTGACCTGAATAAAAAGATGACTAATAATAATTAACAGCTTGTGCAGAGTTCAGTCACCTTGAAGGTTTATGAAAAAAGTATCTGTATCATTTCCATCACAATGCAATAAGTTATGTAATTTAAAAATCCACCAATCCTCTTCACTTAAATTATCCCTTTCTTTTTTTAACTGAAGCAAGATTATCAAATACTGCAATTACTTTAGGCAGAAATTATATGTACATAATGAAATGGCTATTTATTAATTTGAAACATACAGGTAATTCAAGCAAATCAATGAAACCAAAAAGGCCGGAAATGAAATCCTCTGTGTAATTACCGGAAAAGTATGAAAAGGGGCGTTGTCTTACCTGAACGCCTTTTCTCAGCATGATGATGGAGAATCCACCGATGGGTTGTCTCAGCCTTCTTGCCCAGATGAGACTAAGTCTAAAGAAGTTGCCACGCCTCCCACTGGGCTAGACTGTCCCAGTTTTTCGACCAAGGTGAAGCAACCGACGATAGTTTGACACGTTGGCTCCTCCTATCCCTGACACAGGACCAGACGGCCCTTAAAGGGTGGGTGTGGATTCTCCATCATCATGCTGAGAAAAGACGTTCAGGTAAGACAACACCCCTTCTCCAGCATGATTGGATGGAGAATCCACGATTGGGACATACCAAAGCCGCTCATGTCCCTACAGGGGGGAAGTAGTCTGGGCTTGTGTCCCACTAGATGAAAACACATGCTGCAACACCCTCTGGCCAAACGAAGCATCCAAAGAGGCAAACTTGTCCAACTTGTAATGCCTGATGAAGGATGAAGGGGAGGACCAAGTTGCCGCCTTGCAGATTTCTTCAATGGATGCCTGTGTCGACCAGGCCGCTGACATAGCCGCACTGTGGGTGGAATGGGCAGTGATGTGGCCGGGAACCGGCAGGGAATGTGACAGGTATGCACAGGCGATACAAGCCTTGATCCATCTTCTGATGGTCGAAGAAGAGACCTTCTGGCCTATGGAAGAGGGCTGAAAGGACACGAACAGGACCTCGGAGTTGCGGAAGGCAGAAGTCCGTTTGATATAATGTCGCAGGGCCCTGCGCACATCCAGCTTATGCCACTGCCATTCTAGTCTATGAGACGGACGAGGGCAAAAATTGGGAAGTACCACCTCCTGTGTCCTATGAAACCATGTATTCACCTTGGGGATAAACGATGGATCCAAATGAAGGACCACCCTGTCCTCATGGAAAATACACAGGTCTCCTCCAACGGAGAGGGCTGCAAGCTCCGAAATGCATCTCGCTGATGTGACTGCAATCAGGAAGGCCACTTTCATTGAAAGGAGCCGTAGAGTACAAGACTGCATTGGTTCAAATGGTGGTGAAGTCAGGGCCTGAAGAACCCATGACAGGTCCCAAGAGGGGTATCGACGTATTGCCAGTGGTTTGGCGTTAGTCGCCCCCTTGAGGAAAGAGCGTACTACAGGGTGCTGGGCCAAAGGGGAAGAATTGCCACAAATAAGCAACGTGGATAATGCTGCTACCTGTCTACAGATAGTATTAGGGGTTAATCCTTTATCTAGGCCCTCCATCAGACAGTCCAAAATATTTGGAATAGTCACTGATAAAGGTTGAAGGTGGTGCTTAGTGCACCAGAGGCAAAAGTTCCTCCATGTCGCATCGTAAATTCTATTCGTAGAGGGCAGTCTAGATGCTTGAACCATAGAGATCACCCTCGACGAATAGGATTTCCTGGTCAGGTTCTGCCGCTCAAGTGCCAGGCAGTTAACTGGAGCCACTGGGGATCCGGGTGTTGAAGGGCCCCCTGGCTGAGAGAAATGCGATCTGGAGGAATCCTCCATGCCGGTGAAATGGAAAGCTCCACGAGGTCGGCAAACCACAGACGTCTTGGCCAGTATGGAACAATCAATATAATATCCGCCTGTTCCTGCAGCACCTTACGGATGGTTGCCGGAATAAGGGGAGGGGAGGAAAGGCGTACAACTCCCTGGGCCACCTGCAGCAGAGGACGTCCGTCCCCTCTGCCCCTGGGGATGGGAAACTGGAGAGGAACCTCGGAAGTTGGCAGTTGGTTGGAGAGGCAAACAGGTCTAACTGTGGCTGACTGAATCTGTCCGAGATCTCCCTGAACAGAGCTGGGTCCAGGCGCCACTCGGAGTGGTCCACAGTAGACCTGCTCAGGGAGTCTGCCTGTCGGTTTGCCTCCCCCGAGATGTGCTCCGCCTTGAGAGAGCAGAGGTTGGCCTCTGCCTAAGAGCACAAACGGTGGGCCTCGTTCATGAGGGACTTGGAACGGGTCCCCCCGTCTGTTCACGTGGGCCTTCGCTGCCACGTTGTCAGTGAGTACCAGAACGTGTTGTCCCGCCACCCTGTTGGTAAAGTGGCGCAAGGCCGGATGTATGGCCTTGAGCTCCAGCCAGTTTATACTGTGCCGTAAATCCGAGCAGGACCACCAACCCTGAACTAATTGCACTTGGAGGTGAGCCCTCCAGCCGAACAAGCTGGCGTCTGTGGTCAAGGTGAGTCTGACTGGCTCCTTGAAGAGGGATCCCTTGGCCATTGCCTGGGAGGCCCACCACTGGAGGGAGCGTAATGTCTGTCGTGGGACTGGCACTCTCCTGCTGGAAGAGCTGGTACCCAACCTCTGAAAAGGAAGTAAGAACCACTGAAGCTCTCTGGAGTGTAACCTGGCCCACGGAACGATTCCCATGCAGGAGACCATTTTCCTCAGCAACTGAGCACGACCAGTCGGACCCGATGTATGAGGGCTTGGATGCTGTCCCCACGATCCTGAGAGAAAAACTCTACAGGTTTCCGAGTCTATGATTGCCCCCAGGTGAAGGAGACGAGTTGAAGGGACAGTGTAACTCTTTTGGAAGTTCACGGAGAATCCGTGAACTTGAAGTGTCCTGATGGTGAGTGCCAGGTCCGACTGGGCCGACCGGAAGGAATGGGACTGGATGAGGATATCGTCCAGATAACATTGCACACGCACCGGAATCATTCTCAAGTAGGCAGCTAGTACCGCTAAGATTTTTGTGAACACCCGAGGGGCCGAAAACAGGCCAAACGGGAGTGCCTTGTACTGGAAGTGCCGGTGGGTGTAACAAAATCTGAGGAATTTGCGGTGCTCGGGGAGGATCGGAACATGCAAATAAGCCTCCGTTAAGTCTATGGACGACAGGAAATCCTCCCTCCTGATACTGGCCAGGATAAACTTGAGAGTCTGCATTTTGAACCGCTTGTAAGCCAAGTGGTAATTTAGTCCTTTCAGGTTCAGTATCGCTCTCCAACCCCCCGAGGCCTTTGGGACCACGAATAGAATGGAGTAAAACCCCTTCCCCCTCTGCTCCGTGGGTACTGGTTCTATGGCCTCTATTTGCAGTAGATGGGTAATGGCCGTGGACGTAAGTCTTGCCTTGATAACGTTCCTCGTGTTGGGGCAAGCGAGGAAGCATTCTGGAGGCCTGGTTACGAATTCCAGGGCCAGTCCGTGCCGTACGTTGTCTAACACCCAGGAGTCTGTGGTGGTGGCCTCCCATGTGCTGGCAAAGAAAGAAAGCTGACCACCTATAGGAGAGGCCTCCCTGGAGTCACTTGGCCATCTAAACGGACGGCCTCCGGAGCCCCGAAAGGGACGTTTAGCCTGGTACTGGGGCCTGGCTCTGGGAGTTGGGCGGTCCTGCTGGCGATCCTGCCTGGAAGAAAAGGGGCGGGGGTTTCGAGACCAGTCCCAGGCCAGCCCGGCACGAAAGGACTGCCTCCAGGAATCTTGTTGGGATCTCCTGTCTGCTCGTCTTGATGAGGTAAGGGTTGAGAACCGTGCCAAAAAGGTGAGTACCGCTGTAAGGGGCAGTTGCCAAACGCCACTTGGACTTCAGGTCGGCCCGCCATTGTTTAAGCCAAAGAAGTCTGGGGGCAGAGACACTGGCTGCTATGGATCGGGCGGAATACTTGGCAGAGTGAAGCGAGGCATCCGCTACATACTCAGATGCAGCAACCAGCTTGCCCAAGGTCTGCTGTGCCCGCATCTGGTCTGGGGGAATCAGAGCCTGGAGTTCTCGAAGCCAGATGATGGAGGATCTGGCGAAGAAGGACGACGATGTCTCTGCCTTTACCGACCACGCCGAGGCTTGATGAGACCTACGAAGGGAAAATTCAAACCTCTTGTCCTCCGCTCTCAGAGCCTCAGCCATGTCCCCTGGTACAGTGGGGGAAGAAAATAGAGAGGTTAAAGGTGTGTCCGCGAGTGGCACTTCCAGGAGCGAAGAAAAGGAGGAAGAAACATTAAAGAGTTTTTTCTCTGTCCCACTTGGAATGGGGAGAGTACCAATGGAGGACCACTGCTTTTGCACGGTGCTGCGGAAGAAGGGCGGAACAGGAATCTGCTTCTCCGCGACCACCGGCTCAGAGAACAATGGGTTTGACTCCTGGGTGGTGGGAGGTGTCGGCTGTGGCTCCTGTTCAGGGGTGATGTTGGCTGAAGTGCATGCTTTCAAGAGCAGCGACCTGAACAGAGATGGGTCAAAGAGGCCAGTAACCCAGGGAACGGTCTGGAGATGCTTCCTCATCGTCCGACATTAGCATGCCAGATGTGTCGTAATCCTCAGATCCCGATTCTCCCCCCTGGGAAGATCTGTCCGAGAAAGCAGAGCCCGGAAACAGGGCTGACTCAGTCTGGGGCAAAGTTGCTGGTGGAGGCACAAACACCTGAGAGGGTCGTTGTCCCATGGAGGAGGCCGTGTACTGCGTGAAGGCTTGAGCCATTAGGGCCTGAAGCTGGTCAGGCCATGCCCCTTGTTGCTCCACTGGACGAAGTCCTGCTGCCGTAGGTGTAAAGGTGGCCTCTGGACCCTGTTGGAGTCTAGGGGAAGGGGAACCCCCCCGAGGACCTGGGATACCAGAGGGGAGAGGGAGATCCACCTGTCCAGTTTCCCCGAGACCAGGCCCGCGGGGCTGTGGTAAGCGGCACATATTGGGGCTCAAATAGTGATCTTTCCAGTGGAACGGGGAAAACCAATTCTGCTCCACTGGCAGAGAGCCTCTGAGCTCTGGAGAACTCCCTTTCCAGCGCCTGATGTCTCCTCGTGGCCTCTCTCTCAGCAGCTTTGGAGGGCTTCTTGGTGTAAATGGCCTTGGCCTTGATCCTCCCCGCCACCTCCAATTTGGACGATCTGTGTTTCTTCTTGGCAGGGGAGCTGGAAGAGCCCTGCGTAGGCTGAGGAGTCACACTTTCAGCCATTGTAGCCGAGATATTCCGGTCAGGAGATATCCGGAGTGGGAGCGAATCACAATTCTGGTCTGTCAGAGAGGGAAACCCAGGCTCTGAGCAAGACAACAATGGCTGATAGCCAGGTAGTTATCTAAAGCCACCTGCTAGGCCTTGCAATACAGTGCCTGCACCTATAAAGGACAGGTGGCAACTGACAAAAAAACTCTCTGTAGTCAAGTAATTGCTGCTAAGTGGTTAATTGGCCAGTTCCACTGACACCAGATTAAAGGCCTCTGATGTCACTCAGAATACCTTTAGAATACCTTTTCCTGGATAGTTGCTCATATTTAGGGAGGCTATAAAAGCACTATTAAGTAACAGATTATTTTGGTTCTGACTATAGCTAATTGATACTGTTATTTATCATTTGGTTAATAATGGTACTTTATTGTTTTGCAGGTAGCCCCAAGTTTAAGAACAAATTCCATTCCCAAGGTCTGTTCTTAAGTTTATTTTTTTTATGTAAATCAGAACAGTATTACTGTATTGTATAATACTGCATAAGTAGTATTGTGTAATCAACTGTTGTGTATTCAACTTGAAATTTGCTAAAAAAAAAAAAAAAGGTTCAGTTTTTAACTATGGGTCATTCTTAAACTAGTGTGTGCTTAACCCAGGGACTTGCTGCATTGTAATTTTTTAACCATCAGGAATAGTGAAATATAGAAGCATGTATATGTAGTCCTTGACTTACAACTATTCTTTCACCAACTACTACAGAGGTGCTGAATGGACATACAAGCAGTCCCCAAAAATACAGCTTTGCAACACCCTTGGTCACATGATCAAAATTCAGGCATTTGGCAATCTGCCAGCACTTACAACTGCAAGGGCGCTTCAACTCCCCCCTCCCTGTGCCTCTTGCACACCAGGGCCCTTATCATCCTAGCTGATATTTGCTGCATGCCCACCCTGGCCCTTTGCAAGGCAGCTGCTGGCTGCATGAGGCTTTCTTCCCCAAAGACCAGGCACACTGGTTTCCTTGCGAGATCTGAGGAAGAGCTGCCTTCTAAAAAGTCAGGGCAGGCACATCTTGACCGCAGTGGGAGCAAGAAGATAGCAAAGGTCAGCCAGGACAGTGGAGCATAAGGCAGCAGGGACTGAGGAGTGCAAGGTGACAAGAGTGACTGGGCTGGTCAGCTGAGGTTTCCTAGGGCAGCTGCAGCTTTGCGCTGCACTGCTAAGACAGCTCAGGCTTCCAGAGGCAGCTTCTGCTTTCAGAACCATGGTGCACCAAGAAACCCTGACCACACTGTGAATATCATCCATATTTAGTTCAACTGAAATGTTTAGTTAAACATGCAGTAAACAAAGAAAGAACTCAACTACATATATACAGATAGTCTTCATCTTCCGAACACAATTGGGACTGGTCTTTTAGTTGATAAGCACTGCAGTGATGATGATTATCATCCGATTGGATTCAATTTTATGACCATTTTTGCCACGGTCATTAAGCAAATCATCTGGTCTTTAAGTGCATCATGCAGTTGTTAAGAGAATCCAGCTTGTTCGATTGACTTTGCTTGTCAGAAACCAGCTGGCAACATCCCAAATTGTAATCGTGTGATTGCAAGATGCTGCAACCATTTTAAATGTGAGCCTGTTACCAAGTGAGTGAATTGTGATCACAAGAGCATGACCACACGGGTGATAAAAAGGTTGTAAGTTTGAGATTTGGGTCATAAGTCACTTTTTCCAAGGCTTCATAACTTTGAACGATTGTTAAATGAACATCATACGTTTGCTAGCTACCTTGTACACAAGGTTTTTTTTAAATAAAGCACCAGTTATTCAGAGATCAACTAACATAATAAATTCTATTGCTTAGCATTCTGAAGTAAACTTTAAGAGTGTTTAAATCCAAAAGTAATATTCTTTTTACATTGTTTCTTCTCCAAAATCTAAATATAACCTATCCAATATATCTTAGAAGAGTGTCAACTTGTGAAGGACAGAGTTCCCAATTTCTTTTTATGTTTTCCCATTTTCCATTTTCCCTTGTCTTTCTTCAAAAAATTTTCTTAAGAGATCAGAATCAAATTACTTATAACTGTTATAAATATAAATCCCCTTTCAAGTCCATGCTTCATTTATGCAGATACTTATTTCTCTTAAATAATCATCTAATGTAATCCCTAGATTTATATAAAATATGAGATACCCAAAAAGCCATTCCAAGATCTAGTCATACAACATCCTAAAGTGTTGCATAGACTAGAGCAGTGATGGCGAATCTTTTAGAGACTGAGTGCCCAAACTGCAACCCAAAACCCACTTATGCATCGTCGAGTGCCGGGTGGGTGTGGCCCATTGGGTGGGCGTGGCTGTGGTAGTAACGGCAGACTGGGTGGGACTAAAAAGTTCAATCAATCAATTCCAACTTTGCAAGATCTTTTTTTTTCCCCGCGAGAAGTTGAAATTGACTGATTGAATCTTTTTTTTTTTTTTGCACACGGCGGCAGAGGCCTAAAGTGAAAAGGTTTTATAAAACCCAGCTGAAGGCCTAGGACTGGGGCGACGGCGTGTGTGTGCCCACAGAGAGGGCTCTGAGTGCCGCCTCTGGCACCCGTGCCATAGGTTCGCCACCACTGGACTAGAGTATTCTAAAAAGAATTCTGAGTGCTTTCAAATCCAAGTGTCAAAGAAACAAACACAGCATTTTTAAAATACTGCATGCAGTTAGCTTTATTACTTATTATTACTATTACTATTATCAAGTTTGAAGAAGGAAAAGTACAAAGAGTAACAAATGCATGCTTTCACAATTACTGCATTTTTGTAATTGTCATATATATAGATAAAACAAATTATTTTTTTAAAAGAGACAAAAATGTCTCACAAACAGAATATTGCAGCATATTTGCTTAGCACGTTTTAATAAGGATTTTATCACATTAGTATTGTTATGTTGTTTTTGGAGTCTTTGATGGCACTCATCCTGTTAAGAAACAATGCATTTCCCCCATTAAAACAATTTCTGGCTCATCTATATTCCTGCATGAAATACTCCAGGATATGAAGCTGAGTCACCCTTACAACTGCATTTTGCGATAATATTTTTAAAATGAATTACAATGCCTTTTGTTCCAAGGCAGTAATTTTCCTTTATATCTACAATGAATATTCAGGATGATTTATAAATCTAACTCCAAAGATTGGTTTCACAAAGGAAAACAGCTTTTCAGGAACATTTATACACCATACAGTGTCACGCTGACAACAGAGCACTACAGATATGGAAAATAAGTTATTGAGATACATATCACAAGCAGTAACTCTTTTGAATTAGAGAGATTAGAAAAAAAACAATCTTGCACAGGAGTGTGCAGCTCAAAAGAAAAGACTCAATTATTTTCTTTTGCTCAACTCTTAAAACTCGGCATAAATTAAAAAAAAACAATGAATATATTCAAAGATTTATGTATAGTAGTTCTGCTACAAAATGATACTCCTACTTAAAGTTAGATGTACATTTAAAAGATTAAGATTGCAAATGAATTGACTTTAAGTCATAGCTTTCCAGTGAAATAAAGTAAGTAAAAACTATTATGTGGGGATATAAAATCAGCACTTGACTAATTGACAAGCTGATCTATGATATCAGACTGCAGAGAAGTATGGATTATTCTTACAGATAGCTAAGTATCATAAGGAAACATATAACATTTAGCAGCAGGCTTTTATCTTACAAAACAAGATTATGGCTATGACTATAGCAGTGATTCACTGTCAATTACTGATACATTAAGTCCCACTAATTTCTTCAATATGGTAACATGGATACATTTTCATAGATTACTAGCATTGCAAATTAGAAGAATGCTATATAGACCAAAGGTCCACAACCTTTTGGGCACCAGGGACCGGTTCCATGGAGAGAGGTTTTTCCACGGACCAGAGGGTGCATGGTTTAGGGCACTGCCTGCATCTTGCGGATAGGGCTTTGCTTATTTGTGCGGACTGGTTTCTGGCATGCCGCAGCCCGCTACTGGTCCACAGACCAGGGGTTGGGGACCCCTGCTATAGACTATGTCTCTGGACCTCAGCAAAGCCTTTAACATAAATGGTAATATATGAGTTACCAAGTACTTACATGTTTGCCAAAAGGTGCAGAATAGCAAGTACAGAATGCACATCTCTTTACCTAGTGTACATCATATAAACATCTACAGAATATAGGAGATATATATATTATATACAATATATACAGTATACATACATTTATGATAAATCTATATACAGTATACATACATATATCTATGATAAATATACAGTATATGTATGATAAATATCTCCATGATAAATGTTTGGGAATTCCCTGGAAAAGGGGGGGGGGGAAATCTGGTAAGCTCTTATCCCAATACCCACGTCAAAGGAGTGCTGGCCAGTTACGCCAGAAATATGCTGAACTGTTTACAGTGTCAGGTTCCGAAAGAAATAACTTTTCAGAGAACTTTTAGGCATAATTACCTTAAAGTATCCTTTAATGAGTTACATAATCCGGCACGAACGAAGTAGCCAAAAACTGAAACACCCCCCCCATCCTAGCTCTCGCGACAAGCACAACTCCCTCCCTCCTTTCACAGTCATCAATCATATGCTCCAATTAAACAGAGGTGTGAATCTTCTTCTGTTATTACAAACTGCTGCTGCTTTGACCTTGGCTGTGCTATGCTAAGATAATGTAGTTATTCACAGGCATTCCTCCCCCCTCATCTGGCCCGCAATGCCTGCTTTTGCTCTTGAGGCAATATGTAGACTAAATAGATATGTTTGCTTCTTCACTTATGTCAAGCAATAACATCCAATGTTAGCAGACTTGACATCC
>NW_015386204.1:890076-891528 GCF_001527695.2 Protobothrops mucrosquamatus | reverse complement strand
GCTAGTGGTTGGCCCGGTCGTGGTTTCCCTCCTCCTTTGCCTGTTTTTAGTAGTTCGGTGAGAGGCAAGGCAATTTCGGCAAAAGAGGGGATAAATTGGCGATAAAAGTTGGCAAATCCCAGAAAACTCTGGAGCTGTTTGCGAGTCTTTGGGGGTTGCCATTCGATTATGGTTCTCACCTTGGCTGGGTCCATTTCAACACCCTCATTGGAAATTCTGTAACCGAGATAGTCCAATTGGGTTTGGTGAAATTCACATTTCGACAGCTTGGCATAAAGTTTGGCATTTAATAGCTTCTTTAACACTTCTCTTACCAGCTTTATGTGATCAGTCATATTCGTGCTGTATATCAGAATATCATCAAGATACACCAAAACCCCTTTGTACAAGTGATCGTGTAGTACTTCATTGATTAATTGCATAAACACAGCTGGGGCCCCCTGTAGTCCAAACGGCATGACTTTGAACTGATAGCTCCCCATTGGACAGTTGAAGGCAGTTTTCCACTCGTCTCCCTTTTTTATTCTCACTCGGTAGTACGCCTCTTTCAGGTCTAACTTAGTGAAGACACTCCCTTTAGCTAGATGGGTTAATAAGTCCTTCAGTAGGGGGAGTGGGTATTTGTTCTCCACACTCACAGCATTGAGACCTTTGTAGTCCACGCAGAGACGTAGAGACCCATCCTTTTTCTCTTTGAATAACACAGGGGCTCCCATGGTTGATTTGGCCCGTTCAATAAACCCCCTCGCTAGGTTTTTGTCCACGTATCGCTGCATCCCCTCCATTTCAAGGGGGGACATAGCATACATTCTGGGTCATGGGAGTTTAGCTCCTGGCACCAGTTCAATGGAGCAGTCATTGGGCCTGTGAGGGGGTAGGGCATCACATTCTCTTTCACTAAAAACCTCCGCCAGGTCCCGGTATTCATTGGGGATGATTGGATCGCCTGGGGGCGGTGAGGTGGCCATGTGCGCTCGCTCTTTGGGTGGTCTAAGGTGTCCTGCAACATCTGTTGACTCAATGGGGGGATCAGGCCCTATAGGTAGTCTCACGGTTCTCATTCCTTTCTCCCACCAGATGAATGGTTTCCAGGCTAACCCTAGGATCACTGCCTCAGACATTTTTGGAGCCACCAGGAAACGAATAAATTCCCAATGTGCACCTATCTCTAGACGTAAAGGTTCAGTTATTTATGTGACAAGAGCCCCCCCCATGAGAGACCCATCAGCTTGCTCAAACCTCATGGGTTCAGTGAGCGTTTTTGCTCGGATGCCCAATTTCAAGGCAAAGGATAAACTAATAATACATCGGGTGCATCCAGAGTCTATTAGCACATTTAAGTCTATTTGCACTCCAGATTTAGGGATTATAAGTTTGGCAGCGAGGGAAAAAGGCGGGATTCGTCGACTCACCATTGGGTCGTCTTCCCCTTCGTCCTCACTGTCGAAAGAG
>NW_015386204.1:874448-888348 GCF_001527695.2 Protobothrops mucrosquamatus | reverse complement strand
TCTTCCCCTTATCTTTGTCAAACTATCCCCGTTATTTTAGGGATAGTGACTGGGGTAAGGGACCCCTAAATGGTTTTAAAAGTTTTGAGTTTTTGGCTTAATGTCAGGTTCCGAAAGAAATAACTTTTCAGAGAACTTTTAGGCATAATTACCTTAAAGTATCCTTTAATGAGTTACATAATCCGGCACGAACGAAGTAGCCAAAAACTGAAACAGCCCCCCCCATCCTAGCTCTCGCGACAAGCACAACTCCCTCCCTCCTTTCACAGTCATCAATCATATGCTCCAATTAAACAGAGGTGTGAATCTTCTTCTGTTATTACAAACTGCTGCTGCTTTGACCTTGGCTGTGCTATGCTAAGATAATGTAGTTATTCACAGGCATTACTCCCCCCCTCATCTGGCCCGCAATGCCTGCTTTTGCTCTTGAGGCAATATGTAGACTAAATAGATATGTTTGCTTCTTCACTTATGTCAAGCAATAACATCCAATATTAGCAGACTTGACATCCAGCTCAGCCCAGATTTAGTCATATGATTAGTTGCTGCTCAGATCAATCATATTATTTTATACTGCCATTTTCACATATGTGATTCAGTGGAAGCCAGATGACCATCATTGGAGTCCTTCAATGAATAAATGAATTTCCCTAATGTCTAAATTAGCTAATAAACTTAAGATCAAAAAGTTAGTATGTATTGTCAAGAGTCCAGAATATAACCAATATTTCCAACAGTACATTAGCACCCCTCAATCAAAATTTGGATACTTGTCAGCCCACCCACATTTACGACCACAGGGTGCACTTCAACTCCTCCCATCCACCTATGTCCCCTTTCTCTGCCCTTTTGCTTGCCCTGTCCTCTGCCACCCTAATGCTCCACTACTCTATACCCCTGGCACTCCACCACCAATCTCTCTGCACTCTGCCCTGCATTCCACCACCCGTGCTGATCCCATTTGACTGGGGTCTGCTGCTGCTGCTGAGGTGTGCCAACCCTAATCTTCCACAAGACAGCTGCTGACTTTGCAAGGCCTTCCCGAGGGCCACACAGAGCTTTTCTGGAAGTCTTACAAGGTATTTCTGAGACCATGCACAACCAGCAGCTGCCTCATGAACAGCCAAGCTACACATGCCTAGTCATCACCAGGAGGACGATGATAGCAAATGCCAGCTATGAGAGGCAAGTGCGGAAGACTGGAGTGTAGATGCCAGAAGAAGTGCAGGGCAATAATGGTGGCAGAATGCAAGGTGGCCAAAAGGGCAGAAATGGGAGAGAAGATAGGTGTATCAAGATAGCTGAAGCAAGGCAAGCACAGCAGGGCAGGGCAGAAGTCTAGCTTAATAACCCCAATCAGGATTACCAGACTGCTACCACTAAGTAGTGTGGTTACCTGATGTTTCACTTGAGCATCACTTTGCTTACCAATGGAAATTTGGGTCCCAGTTAGAGTTGTTAAGTAAGGACTACCTATAATCTATTTACATTTAATTATGTATTCCAAAATTAAACTGGTACAAGACACCTGTGCTTTCTTCTATTTAAAACCCTGTAGCTCTCATGGTTCCGATAGATGAGACCAGTTAAAAGCACTTCAAGGCAAGGAATTCTTCCTCAAAGAACATTTTTATTTGGTTACAAAATAACGGCACATACATAGGTGAACCCAAGACTAAATTCCCCTCCCCCTGGTTACAAAGTTGCAAAGTTGCAGTTCCCACCCCAATTAGATGTCATAAATCACATTCTCCAATTGTTACTAAAGGCGGGCACTCCTCCCAGATCTCTAGCCTGCCAAAATGTAATCAGCAATGACCTCGGTTCCCATACTTAAGAATTGTTATGGCTAACTGAAAACTACACTTCCCCCTCCTCCCCTTCTTAATATGTGGCAGCCGAAAACGAAGAAAAAATGGCTTCAATTCATTGTAGTGTTGACAATAGCATGTGTTGTTGTCTTTCAATAACTGCTTCTGAGTACATGTGAATTTATGCTTCACTCTTCAGTAACAGCACCTAGTCATCTTATCTTCTATTAAACAACATACCACCCTAAACAACATACCACACTAAACAACCAGTGATGGTTGAGTCATCATCTCAGAGATATTTCCTTACCTAAACAGAGAAACAGAATGGCCATGGGCAAACAAAATGTAGTGCAAGTAGGACTGACTCCTGATTTCCTGCCAGCTTTCCCAGTGAGTTTCTTTGTAGTAAGCTAACAAAGAGCATCAGAAATCCTTCCTTTTCTTCCTCCCTCCTCCTCCCTTTCTTTCCTTCCCTTCCTTTCTTTTCCCTTTTCTTCCCTGTTTTCCCTCCCTCCATCTCTTTGCTTCCCTTCCTTCATCCATTCTTCCCTCTCCCTTTCTTACCTCCCTCCCTCACTGTTCCTTCCTTCTGTCCTTTGACCCTTTTTCTTTCTCCCTCCCTCCCTCCCTCCTTCCCTCCCTCCCTTTCTTCCTTGTTTCTCTTTTCCTACTTCCTTTCTTCCGTCTTTTCATTTTCTTCTTTCCTCTTCCTTCCTTCCTCCATCCCTTTCATATTCCTCTCTTCCCCTACATTTCTTCCTCGCTCCCTAGAATTCCTGCAGGCTTCCCACTTACTTTGTCTCTAGGAAACTTGCAGAAAGAAAGTCAGTAGGGAAGCCAACAGGAAGTTGCAACTCCAGAGCCAGAAGCCCAGGTAATTGGCTGCTGCCAGGGAGGAAAGGGAATGAGAGGGGATGCACAAGAAGTGCTGCATGGATTAGGGAGGGTGCAGGAGGATGTAATGCAGGTCTGGAAGGGTGCACAAGAGGTGCCACCCAAATCAGAGAAATGCACAAGTTGCCACACAGGTCAAGAAGAATGCATGAGCTGCAGAAATGATGTCACACAGGCTGACATGGGCGCATGGGGATACACAAGTGGCTGGCAAGGCATGAGCACAGAGGAGCTGGAGAGGTTGTGCAGGTGAAAGAGGCTTACCCGAGCAACTTGTGACCTTTCCTACTGACTTCCCCATTCCCTACTGACTTCCCCACTGACTTGTGGGAAACTGTCAGAGAAAACTGGAAATGCAGAACACATTACTGCAGCTGACTGCAGCAGCACAGTGGCACTGAAAGCAGCCATAATAAATTTACTCCCATGGGAATCATGAATCCTGACATTCTGTGTATTTGTCCATTTGAGGTACTTGGGTCAATAATTATTGTCCTATGATGCACCATTTGAATAGATGCAAATTCACCACATTATCAGCACAACCCTATATACCTCCACACAGAAGTAAGTCTCTCTGAGTCACTCTTAGAAGAAAAAAAACAGTGAGGCAGAAAACAAAGAACCATTTCAAAACCATCAGTTGCAGGAAAATGATAATGTCTATATTTACTTCGCTCTTCTTCTTTTTGTTAGCAACAATACATTTATTTTCAACTCCCACACCCTTGAAATTCATTAGAGGCATGCCACGTTGTTGGACATGATCATCATTCACAGCTATTGTACAAAAAAAACTATTATAATGAGTGTTACTTTTTTCAAGATCACTGGACAATAGACAAAATTTCCATCACAATAAAAGAATAAATACACTGAACTATTCTGCTGCAAGCTTAACATTGTTTTTAAGTGAAACAATCCAAATGAGCTTAGTTTTGATGACAAATTATTCAATTTTCATACAGTTAAATTTTCTTTTTTAAAAAAGCATGGTACATGTTTCACAATTCATATCCAAAAAAATGATCCTACTGAAACTCTATTATTTTAAAGCATAGTATATATCACACAATCTCTATCCAATAAAAATGATGCTATTGAAATTCTGATATTATTTTATGCCTGACTTTAATATATCTGTCCTTCTATCACATGTCTATTCCCCACATACATTCAATTAAAAAAATCTACTTCAAGTCAGGACCTGATTGGATAAAACAATAAAATTATCCAAATATTTTTATACAACGTTATAGAATCATAGGGTTGGAAAGAGATCTTGGAGGTCTTTTGGTCCAATGCCTACCTAGGGCTGGAATCCTTACACCATCCAAAATGACTCTGACTTTTCTTTGAAATCCTCCAGTTACAGAGCATCAACAATTCCATGAGACTGGCTGTTCCATGCTTAATAGTTCTTGCTGTCATGAAATTATTCCCTATTTAGAGTTTGGATCTCTTTCTGCATAGCTGCCGTCCACTGGTTCTACCCTTGGGCACTACAGAGAATGAATCTACATCCTCTTCTCTGTGACAGCCATTCAAGTATGGAAGATTGCTATTATGTCTCTCCTTAGCCTTCTCTTCTTTAGCTAAACATAACTAGTTCCTTTAATGATTCTTCACAGGTTTCAGCCTCCAAGCTTTTAGAAAATCACAAAGATAACCATGGAAAAACAAAGTAGTGGCAGTGGTTAGCAAAACATGAATTAAGTCAATGAAAGAAAGAAGTCATTAGGGGAAAAAACCCAAAGTGACCCCACTTTGACTTTTCTTTCATATGAGAGGGGAAAGAGAAATGCTGTAAAGTTTTTAAGATTCTGTGGTCCAGCGGTTGGCAAACCTCAATCCTAAGCTAAGAATGGATGGGTAGGCAAGCATGCAACAAATTACTAGACCCAAGCCTTAGCCAAGCTATCAGGGCAAGGAGCAGTGGTGGGGCACTTTGGCTGATGGCTACAGTCTACACCTGACATCTTTGGCCTGCAAATCTGCCAACTACACCCAGAGAGGCAGAGAAGTTAACAGAAAATCTGACCCTTTACAGAAAAAGTGTATGGACTCTTGCTGTAGCTTATATCAATAAAGCAGAATTCTACTCAAGTATGTCTAGTGCAATCTGTTTCCTGAATTGGCTTATGTCAAAGGATTGACAAAGCCGCTTACCATATTTGTTGCACTTCTCTGCATTCTCTCTTTTCCCCAGCATCATTCTTGTACTGCATCCAGGTAGTAACAGACAAATGAAGCATGGAACACTTCCTGCAATCTCAGTATGATACCTCTATTGATGTAGCCCAATATTGCACTGCTTCTTTTGGTTTCTGCAACACACTGCTGGCTCATGCTTAATCTGTTGTCTACCAAGACACCCAGATCCTTCTCACAAGTATTACTGCTGAAACAACTACCATTTGCTCTTCTGAGATGTTATCAATACCTCCAGCTCTGTGGTGTCTGCAAATGTGCTGTTTATCCCTCTTATCATCCAATCTAGAAATATAGAAAACTGACAGCAGAAAAAGATCTAGTGATCAATCGAGTCTCCCCTTTGAGATGTTTGTTTTCTTTTTATTTATTTAGTATTTTAATTATTTTTTATTTTATTTTTTATTTTTGTCAGATGATGGTCATGTGTTTATCGCAAGTATGTTTAAACGCAGTTACTGATGATCAATCTAATCATTTATAAAAATGTTGAAGAACAATGAGTCCAGGACAAAACACTGAGATACCCAACTGCATACCTTCATGTAGCAATAAATTCACTAAGGACTATTGACTGGGTCAGTTGTTCAACTAACTGAAATCAATCTGATAGTGGGACCATCCAACATTGCTCCAGCATATAAAGGAATTAATTGAGACCAGCTTCATCAAATGCTTTACTGAAGTCTAGGTGTACAACATCTATAGTATTCCCTTGTCTACTAATGTATTCACTTTGTCTACTAATAAATTCACTTTGACAAAAACAAAAACAACAAAATTAATCTGGCAACCTATTCTTAAGGAACTCATGCTAGCTTCTAGTTTGTTTGTCCCTTGTTTCTCTCTAAGGGCTTGTTTAATTATCTTTTCTAGGATTTTTCCAGGTACCAACATCAAACTGACTGATTTGAAATTTCCTGTTCTTTTGCCTTTTAAACACTGAAAAGCTGACTTCTTCTGGCACTTCTCCCATATCCAGAAGTTCTCAAAAAGTATACTTAGTAATTTTGAGATCACATCCACTAGAATGTAATCCATTTGGCCCTGGCAACCTGAATTTATTCAAAACAGCTAGGGTTCTGTCACCATTTCCTTGCCTACTTTGATCGGCATTTCTTTTCTGCCCATTATGGCACAGTTTCTGACAGGTTGGACTTTTCCTTCAGCAAAATGACCGATGCAAAGTAGAAATTAAGCAATTCAATTTTCTCCCTGTTGTTCATCACATATTGCCATCTTTTCCAGCCAGCGTGCCAAGATCTTCCTGTTCCACATGTGAACAAATAAACATTTTAAATAAGCTTATTCTAAGTCTTAATCTTCCAGATCTTACCGTTAGGTAAGATAGATTAGGGCTATTTCTTAATATTCTTTTGTTGTATGCTTCCCATTTGTTTTAAAACAGACCTTTCGCTTTTCAATTTATTAGAGCAATCGTTATGCAACCATACCAATCTCATTAAATACCTTCCTTTTTCTCTTTGGTATTTATGTTTGGAATGTAATTGTCTCATTTTTCAGGATGCCCCCCTCCCCATTATTTTTCCCTTCAGGATTTAAAGGTACTGAATCCTTCCTACTATCCAATTACCTTATTGAAGTCAGCTCTTTTGAAATGTAGAATATTTATCAGACTACTTTCAGTTCAGTTTCTTTTGAAAAACAAACCCTATATGCTTCAGTACTGTATTCCAACCATGAATTCCAGTTCACCTGATTTTAGCAATATTGGATTTGCTACCTTGTACCACAACCTAATTTTTTTTCTGCTGGTTCCCCATACTCTGTGCATTAATGTAAAGGATCTGAGTCCTTTAGTATCGTCCTTCTTAGGCTTGCCTGTTGCATCTCCTGAGATATTTGTGAGCATTCCTTCCTTCTTACTACTTCCTTCCTGTTGTAAGGTTTACTGCCTTTGGTCTAATGCTTTGAGTATGGTTCTGGATATTGGTCTCCCGCCTCCTCCTGATTTAAAGCCTGGCTCTTTGTGAGATGCTGCCCATCCTGCATATAAAATAGTGGTTTACTATAGGATCCTTGTCTGCTCCTCTTTAATGCATCACATTCAAATGAAAGCAAAAAAATGGATTCATTCTTGTAGATGGCACAGTAACTTCTTATCTAGATTGACTGAAATTATTTTACACTAATAATCTGCAATTGCACATTAAACACCTAACTAACTCATATTCATATTTTACCATATGACACTAATGATACAGCAATTCTCCTATGTCAAAGAATGATGCCAAATGTAACAGCAAAGTGTTATTTTAAATCAAAAATCTCTTTCTGAGATTTAAATGATTTATACTGTAGAACAGAAATTATATATATACACTACAGCATCAGTGCAAAATGCCCCATTTACAATTCTGAGATGCACAAATCATGCAAAATATCTCTTGTAAAGTAGAACAGGCACTGCTTGTAAATTATCCTGAATAAAAAGTTGCTTGTTTCATATGAGACTGGAGCCTCACGTGTTCAGGACCAGGAAGAATATCCCAACTGAAATTACAATGACTGCCATGAAAACAGCTGTGGTAACATCCCTACAATAAGCAGTTTATCAATAAGCTTCTATGAGTTCCATATTATAATTATGTGTATATAAATTGTCCATCTGTCAAGATACTTTGGTCTAATTCTTACTGTGCTAAGCCATGGTTTCTTTATTCAAATATATTGAATAAATCACAATTATTTGCTTTTGCATAATATGCTAAGTCAAAATCAAACAAACTACATTATAGCTCAAGTATGAAACACGGTCCTGTTTTCCAACACTGCATATCTATGTAGTTTGGATGTTGGATTGGCTTCAAACATCACACTATAGTTTTGAATTTAACACATTGTCTTAACCCATCAAGTTGAAGTTTGTAAAGCACTAGACAACCCTCCGTCCCTCTCTCCCACCCCATTCTATTTCTGAATTTTCCTGTCACACTAAACAATATAACATTTTTTTTAGAAAAAGCTCAACTGATAGCATTCATACATGATGCTAAGCAATAACTCAGAATTTTCAAATCACAGTGCCAAGCATATATATACTAGGTCAAAAACAAGCAAAACAATCACAGAAATAGCACCAAGTAATGTTAAAGGAGTAATCCACAATATATTGCATTGTCTTACTAAGATTTCATTCTATGAAGAAAATTTCTGCCTTAGATATTTATATTCTAGTTAATTAAAATATATTCTAACATATATTCTGTTCATTTCAGAAAGAACTTACATGCAAATGAACATAAATTGGATTCAGGTACACTAAATGAAGTGAAAAATATTTCACTGCAGAATATATTCATAAATCTCTCACTTTTTCTATCAAATACTAATTAAATTCTAATAGAGAAGCTGTGAACATTACTGAATAACTAAGACAAAAGCATGAAAGACTGCTAAAATATTCAATTATTTTCGAATATAATTTGTATCAACTACATGTGTATCTCTGTCATCATAGAAATCAAGTCCAACTTAAGAGAATTTTGCATTAGAGCTGTGCAGTTTCCTCCAGATGCTGTGCAATCTGGGAAAAGTACAATTTTTAAATGGATTATAGACAGGTGCTATGTACAGACTCCTGCATACTCCAAAGCACTGTGCACTCTATCACTCCCAAACCTGTAGAATTCCATATAATTCAACCATTTTGTTTCTTGGATCCCAGTGTATAAGTGGTGTTCATTTAATAACCATTTGTTCAGTGACGATTCAAACTTGCAACTGCAGAACAAGTGGTAATTGTTTTTGGGCTGACCCAGCCCAAGAATGACCAGAACAATCCAGCCAAAGTTCAGTTCTTTTTTGCTCACACCAGTAGACAGAAACTTGCCAGACTAAACAAATACTACTCTCACCCTAAAGCAGTGATGGCAAACCTTTTAGAGACCGAGTGCCCAAACTGCAACCCATTTATTTATCGCCAGGTGCCGGGTGGGCCTGGCCGACTGGATGGGCGTGGCTGCTGTGCTCACGGCCAACTGGGAGGGTGTGGCCATGGTGGGTATGGCCACCTCGATGATGCTTGTGGGAATGCCTGTGGGGGCCAGGCAGGGTTGGGGGAGATCCAGGGGTCTCTGGCGGGTGGCCGGTGGGCCGAAGGCTCGTCCTGCGGGGTGAGGCGAGGCGAGGCAGGGCGGGTGTGCCAATTGCCATGGGGCAAGGCAAGGCGAGGCAGGGGCCAGAGCAGCTGCTGCCTGACACCATCGGCCCTCACACACAGAGGCCAGTGAGCGCATGGGGGCCGACGGTGTCCGTCAGCATCCACAGCCTGCTGGCTGTCCTGTATCATGGCAGCCCCATTGGCATGGGCGGAGACAGCCCCGGGATGGCCAGAAAGGAGCCCTCTCCTGGTGCAGGCCTTGTCTACACAGTGGCTCTGACGGGGGCAGCAGCTGCTGCTCCTCCTGCTGCTCCGAGCCCCTTGACTGGCCAAAACCACAGGGAAGGAGGCGGCGGTGATCCCTGCATCGCCAAGGCCAGCCGGCAGCAGATCTGGAAGCGAAGCTGTGCTGCCCATCCTCACACTGGTAGAGGCAGCAGTGGGGGAAGGTGAGCTGTGGCGCATACCCACCCCTCCCCGCGCATGCGGGACAATGTGAGGCAGCAGCGGCAAAGGGTGGGTGCATGCCAGATCCTGCCTTCCCCCGCTGCCGCCGTCCCCACCAGCACAAGGATGGTCGGCACAGCTTTGCTTCCCGATCTGCTGCCTGACACCATCGGCCCCCGCACACAGAGGCCAGTGAGCGCATGGGGGCTGACGGTGTCCCTCAGCAGCCACAGCCTGCTGGCTGTCCTGCATCATGGCAGCCTCATCAGCGTGGGCGGAGACAGCCCTGGGATGGCCGGAAGGAAGCCCTTGCCAGGCCTGGGTCCACCCACTTGATAGCTCTGACGGGGGTGGCTTCTGCTGCTGCTCCGACCGGTCAACCATGCAGGGAAGCAGGAGGTGGAGGGGCAGCTGGTGGTCTGGAGCCGCCTCGGCTGCTCGCTAGCAGCCTGACAAGGCAGCGGATCTCGCGCTCTAGCAGCATGAGGATGGGCATCACAGCTTCGCTTCCAGATCTGCTACCGGCCAGGCTTAGAGATGCAGGGATCATCACCACTGCTTCCTGCTTTCCTGTGTGGTTGGCCGGTCAAGGGGTTCGGAGCAGCAGGAGGAGCAGCAGCCACCGCCCCCATCAAAGCCACCGTGTAGACAAGCCCCACACCAGGTGAGGGCTCCTTTCTGGCCGTCCCGGGGCCATCTCCGCCCACACCGATGGGGCTGCACTGCAGAAGGGAGATGGAGGCTCTGATTCCCCGCTGCCGGCCACCCCCCCAGCCCCGGCTTGGTGCCCCTTCTATGCAATCCTCTGTGACCGCAGTGCGGGTGAGAGGCTCGGCTTTCCTCCACGGAGGTGTCCAGGTCCTCCCCCTAGCCAGATCACCTCACCTTCCCTCAGCCGGGACCTGATGACCCGCACCCTCCTGCCCCCACCCCAGCTGACCCCCCGAGCAGCCCAGCCCGACCAAGACGGAGGGAAGGCAAGGCAGAGAACCGGTTGTTAAATGATTTGAAACCTACCACTGGTCGCTTTCAAAGACCACTCACTCTCCCATCAAAACTGCTCCTTTTATAGATTCCCTCACCCTGCCTAACTCTCGCAGCTGTTCCCAGACTCTGCATGTGTGGAGAGGGGGAGCCCGACCCTGCGTCCCTGTCTGTGGCAATGGCGCGCGTGCCCACAGGGACAGCTCTGCGTGCTGCCTGTGGCACGTGTGCCATAGGTTCGCCACCACGGCCCTAAAGAATATATCCTGGGAGATTCTAGGGAGTGGCAACCCTAATTGTCTTCCTCCGTCTCTGATCCAGCTCTAGGCATGATAAAAGATTGTGTTGCCTTTTATCACACTCTTCTCCTTCAAATGTGCTTCCTTCCTAGGAAACTGCCACTTCACCATAGTCCATCACATCACTTCCCCCACCATCCTTCACATCAGATTTTTAACTATAACAGTGTTCCTTGATTACATAATGGTGATTTGCAACATTCCCTGCCAATTTGTCAATGTTGTCTATTAGCTTTAGTCAAGCAAAATCAAAGGGAAGCTGGCAGGGAGTCAGAAGTTGTGATCATGTGAGGTCATTGTTTAATTATCCTACAGTCCTCACTTAACAACAGTAACCAGCGATTTCCAGAACTGCTGTTGCTAAGTAGTGCAGTCATATGATGTCACACTTTAAGACTACCTTGCTTAACGATGGAAATTCCAATGCCAATTACCATCCTTAAGCAAGCACCCACCTGTAGTGACTTCTGTGGATACTAGCCAAGCTTCCCATCCTATCTGATTATTATTTTGGAGAAATTATTTTAATTTAAAAAATTGGAAATAGATATCCTGCTAACTAAACATATACATAGGTCTGCTGGATTAAGCTAAAGCACATCTTAGTCTCTCTTTTCGTTTCTTGCAGTGACCAATCCAATGCCACTAGGATATTCACAAGTAAATGAAGACATCAATATTTAACCTGTAACTTGGGGCATGCTGCCCCAAATCCAGACACCTTAAGGCCAATAGTGCTAATGTGTCATGACGTTATCTAATCTCCCTAGTTAGTGATTATCACCTTGTAATGAATTCCACAGCTTAATTATGTTCTGTATAAAGAAGTGCTTTTTTTTGTATTTATTTTAAATTTCCTTCCACCTTCAGGCAAACCCTTGTCCTAGTGTTTTAAGTGATGATAGAAAATTTCACCCAATTTTTTTCTCCACAACACAAATGATTTTATGCACCTCAGTCATATATCCCCTCAATCACCTATTTTTCCAAGCAAGAATCTCAAATGTCCTTTTCTTATGAAAGAAAAGGGGTTGCGCCCCACGATAATTTTTACTCCCTTGTTCTGTGCTTTTTCCAGGTCTATTTGTATTTTTCAAATGTAGGAACCAGAACTATTTTTATATTACAAAGATGACATTTTTATATCAACCATTTTCCTAATAACCCTTAGAATTAAATTTACCTTTTTCACAACTGCCACTCCCCCCAGGTTACATCTTTACTATCCACTATTCCCCAAGATCTTTTTACTGGTTTGTTAGCCCAAGCCCTATCAGTGTTTGCTTGTGTCTAATGCCCCGATATGCATAATGTTGCATTTATTTAAGTTAAACCATGTTTGTCATTTGATCATTCTTCCAGCTTAAAAAGATCTTTCTACAACTCCTCATAACCATTTGATTTTTTGCAATACTGAGTAGTTTAGTATCATCCATAAACTTGACAAGTTGACAGCTTATATCTAAGTCAAAATAGCAATTACAGTACAATTTCAACTACATTTTTTTAAAAAAACTGAAAGATAGCTAGAGTCAACATCTTGTTTGGAAATGTACTTATATTCCCAGGAAAAATGACAAAGGTAAACTGGTAATTAGATATTTTATAATTAACTACAGTCATCAGGGTAATCAATGTGTGTGATTAGCCACAATGTGCTCTCTGATGGGTCTATTGGCTCACAAAAATGTGGGATTCTTAATTTTGCCCGATGAAGAATTCTCAGATACTCTATAGCTGGTAGAATATTTTCTAAAAATTTTGCCTCAAAATGAATTCTGGATAGATATGATACAAGCAATAAATACCACAAAAATCAAACCTGGTAGTATATATAGAAGTAAGTAAAGTTTTCTGTCAATAATCAGAAAACAATGTCAGTGTATAATTAATTCTTTATTTAATCAAGTGAAAGCAGTAACAGACATCTGAACCTCAGAAATACTTAATTTAAATTGGATAATCAAGGTTCACATCTAGCAATTACCAGCAGTTAGAACATATGAAATGAAGCCTATGTTATTAATATCCTTTAATCATTTGCAACCAAGAAGATAAGGGGGGGGGGAGAATCTACTAAGATAAATCAGAAACCGGAGTTCTTTAATGACATTATTTAAAGAACCAGCCCCTGTTCACAGATCATCCGGATATCTTATTGCCTTATAACAGTACTACATTACAAACAGATGCATGTCTCCATCACTTCTGAACTACAGGTACTCCTGGACTTATGATCACAATTAGCACTTGAATTACCATCTCTAAATGATGGAATTGTAAAGCAAGACATCACATGACTGCATTGCTTAGCAATAGCAATTCTCACACTCCCCATTGGCGTTAACTAAATTCCACCAGTCATTAGCTGAGACCCACCTCAAACCAAGCCATTTGGGGCTCTGTGTCTCTCAGCCACGAGCCTTGGTAAGGTAAGGGACTGCCTTCTCTTCAATTCTTCCCCATCTATTCCCCCAGCTCTGCCCTTTTGTCTGCCCTGCATCCTGCCTTGTGGGACAGCAAGAAGCTCCAGAGTACAAAACTCTGGGAGTTCTTGCCACACTGTGGCCTAGGGGCTTCCTGGCACACTGCTGCTCTGGTCCAGCCCAGCAGTGTGAAGTAAAGGGGCTTCTTGGTACACCACAGCTCTGGGGCTGCAAGAAGCCCCTGAGCACAATTTAGAACGAAGCCCTTTGCAGCATGAAATCCAGTCCCAAGAGTGCAGCACAAAGGCACAGCCATCTTAGAAAGCCATGGCCATCCCAGCCCTGTCGCTCTCTACACCCTGCACTCCATTGCTCCATCTGACTTTCTCCATCTTTTTGCTTTCACTGCTGACCGCAGTGTGCCCAGCCTGGCCATATGAAGCTCACCTTCATGAGTGTGGCCAGCAGCTGGCAGACTTGGCGGCAGCAGGAGCAACAAGATGGCAAGGATGGGAGCGGGGCCAAAAGAGCATAGATAGGGGAGATAAATGGTGGTGAGGAGCTGAAGCACCCCTCAAGTGAATTTTGATCACATGATTGCTGCAATGGCCATAATTCTTCAATGCTACCATAATTTTAAATGGTCATTGAATGAAGAATTCTAAGTCGAGCACTACCTATATTTGTGATTCATTACTTCTT